>NW_015507588.1:35284-35487 GCF_001515645.1 Sinocyclocheilus grahami
TGGAGGGGTCGGAACTGGACTTGACTGGACTGGATGGGACTGAACTGGATGGGACTGAACTGGACGGGACTGGATGGGAATGGACTGAACTGAACTGAACTGAACTGAACTGAACTGGACTGAACTGAACTGGACTGGACGGGACTGGATGGGACTGAACTGGACTGGACTGAACTGAACTGAACTGAACTGAACTGGACTGG
>NW_015507588.1:40642-49596 GCF_001515645.1 Sinocyclocheilus grahami
TGGTGAGGGCAGAAACTCGGCTCGTTTCAGGAGGGGAGAGAAATGCACAAGACCTGATGGTCCGGAAGACCCTGAGATCACGCTTAAGATCTATTGGTGTTCACTAATTGTAGAGTTTGAGTAACTAAAAATGATTGAGATAAAGCCTTAGACTCTTCTGTAAAAACGCTGTCTATATATTGATTAACCAACACACTCCATGTCGTCGTCCACGTGAAGATGGTGAGCAGCGGGTTAGTGGCTGCTTGTGTTGTTGCAGGTTAGAGTTGTAATAACGCAACCACTGTTTAAAAAACTGACTTCATGTAAATAAATACTGTCCTTTATTGGAAAGTCCCTCGTGTGTGTGTGTGTGTGCATTTGTTTGTATTGCCCTTTGAACTGAGGACGTTAGCCCTGCTATTTTCTTTTCCACTGGCAAATGTGGTTGTTGTACAGCTGCTCAAGAATGTGTCCGTGTGAAAGGCCCCTTCTGAAGATGTGAAACCATTCATACACTCCATTAGAGATGCAGAGCTTCATCTGATGTTTGACAGCAGTGTCTGATGCTAGTCTCACTGTTCACGAAATCATAAATGATGGCAGATGTGTGATGTGTGTGGAGTTGTGCTTGATCCTCTCTCTCTCATTGATGGTTTGTGTTTGATGTTTGTGAGTTCAGTCTGTAAATACGAGATTTAGCTAATGGATCTCTCTTTTCTAACAGCAGCTGGCTGGATTTGTCGAGACAAGGAGCAGAAACCGTTGCTTTGCTGGAACTACATCTGAAGTTTAGAAAACACGTCAACTGCTCCAGACATCATGACTTCCCAGAGTCATTCCGGTACGTGTCGTTGTGTGTTGTTGACATATGCAGTGTGTAATAAGATCTAACAGCTGATGAAGAGACTTCAAGCTGTTGTCATTGAAAAGAATCAAAAGTGGTCAAAGCTTCTTCACTGATGCAAGCAGACGATCTGTGTTTGCGTATGAGCTTCATCTTCTGGCCTGAGCCTCAGTAATCCAGGATTCGTTTAATGATGTAATGGGTTTTTCAATCAATCGCTGCACAGTGCACCGGCTGTTCACACCGGAGTGATCTCAAGCGCCAGTTACACTACAGAAACATTGTTGTGGTTTTACAGTGACGAGTCTCATTGGGTTGGTTGTTATGATTTGTCCAGTACATTCGTTTTAGCGTGATTATGGCCTGCGTTTAGCAAGATTTAATGAGCATTTTATGAATTAAATGTCACAATGTTTTCTTGCCAGCGTTCAATGTTTGTTTCTCTCTCTTTTTCTCTCTCTCTGTTCATAATTTTTCTTTTTCTAAGAATCTTCTACACTACGTTTAACAGGAATAGTTTTGCTTCTTGACATTTCATTAACATAACAGCTGCATTCAGGCGCTTAAGATCCTGTATAGATGAAGGACATTTAATGAATTGCATAATATTTATCATTTCTATCATACATCATTGAGTGTGCGATGTGGACGAAACCGCCTCGTCCTCCCATCATGCATCAGGGTTCGTCAGACTGTCTCGTCCAGCGTCGTGATGACCGACTGCGAGCTGATGAAATGCGACAGGCGTAACTGCGGCGCTCTGATTGTCCTGTTTTATTAGTCCCGTTCCTCCTTATCCCTCCTTCTGATCCGTTTCTCATGTTTATATTGATCAGAGCGCTCACTTCAGGACTGAGAGCCTGTTCTGCTCCGCGCTGCAGCAGCTTAACTCGCTGCTATTTATAGATCCGCACGGATTCTGCATGTGTGCCGAACAAACAAATGTGCCGATTGTTTCTGTCCCTCCAGAAGACAGCAGATCCCCCCCAATCCATCCATCTGACTCCCCACCCACAGAACTACAGGTTCTCTGAGGCGGCACCGAACAAATGAAGGCTTCCCAGTGCCTGAGCCTCGTTTTCAGATCACACATCAAAGCGTGCAGATTTTAATTGCTGCCGGTCCAGACAAACAGGAGACCGAAGCAGGCCTGCGGCGTGAACGGCCAGCCCGGCGAGAGAAGAACAGATACTGGATGTTCTGCCAACATCTGACCGGTCCAATTACAGTCTACACAGAACCGTCACTGCCATCCCACCTTTTGACATTTCAGGCATTTGTCTTTGTCCATTCTGGACACTGATGTGAAGATCCTAATGATGCTGCATCTAATTAAGGTTATGATGTGGTATGTTTCCAGTTTTTCGTTTCTCGCTGTGTTTTCACGTCTCTCAATGGCTTCTGGGTGCTCGAGCGTTACCAGAGTACACATGATCATCGGCTGCAACTCGTGTTCTTGTACACTTAATGGTTGTTGTCAAGACTGACACGTCATTCCTGGTATCACTTTTACAAACCGGTTTAAGATGCCGCATCGATTATTATTATTAGTGAGGCAACCAATACTTTAAATTCTCGCAGACATTTTCCTACATTTTATTGGTGCTGTTGTTCCACCGTGTTACTTTAGAAAAACATCAATCTCAGTGTCAATATATTTCATAAGATTTGTTGTATATATTGTGATTTTTGTAGTGTTGATTGATATTTTTGGGGAGGCTCTGCTGTGTATAATGTTGTGTGCTGATGCACAGGATCGTATTTTTAAAGCTGCTGGACGTTCTGTTACTTATCCTTTTTGTGGGGCAGGAAAGGCTCGTTAAGGTGCGTCTGATTATTAGTTGACTAGAAAACCGCCCCCTTTGACAGAAAGTGAACGGCACAGATGCTAAATCAGGATCTGACCCAGATCAGTGAGGACGTTCTCATTTATCACCACCATTAATGTCACTGCCGTGTGTTTTTCCAGGATCTTTTTAATGTATAACCAAAGCAGCATATATAACACAAACAGTTTCTTCTCGTTTCATTATTTTCAAGAGCAAAATCTGCATATGGTGTCTCTCTGTGAGTGTGCATTAATATAGCAAAACATTTTCCAAATGAAATGGCCTCTAAAAATGTTATAGTGAGTCGTGTTCATAAGTGGCATGAGAGGTTTTGTTCTTGTGACTAGCATCTCTGTGTGTGCTGTTTTAATTACCACGCGCGGAGCTGTTCCAAAGGCCGGATGAATGGACTTTGAGCTCAGAATGCGTGTTGGCCTTTGGAAGGATATTTGGAAAGTAGATGGATGTTGGCCGTTGCTTTCTGCTCTCAGAAGTGCTCTGTCAGAGCTGAAGCCTTCGCCAGAGTTTAATCAAGCCTGTGTGAGACGCATCTCATTCTAGCCTACTAGCCTGCTAACGGATGCCGGCTGAGAGAATTCTCTTGTATGAATAAAATAACAGATTGCTTGCAGGGTTAGGGTTAACGTTAGCTTAATGAGTTCTTTAGCCTTTTTTATTGTAGATCTCTGGTCTCTAGTCTATAAGCTAGTCTTAAACTTAAACTCTAACAGAGAACAAAGTCTAATGGTTTGTTTGCCATAGAAAATGTCTAAGTGTCGAAGAGACCGTCGTCAGCGCTCATGAACTCTGTGTTTCTTTAAGTCATATCAACGACTATTTTTATTACGATTAATCTATCGATTAATAAAAACGATTAATTTCCCACAAAAAAAAATCAACAATTTTACTTAAGAATATTTTATTAAATTATATTAAACCAAATGAAATCCAAAAGTAAACAAGTAAAGTGCAGCATAGAGTGCAAGAAGCAAGTGCCGTCTCAGAGTCCAACTCACAGAGTTCAGTATTATAGAGTAAGAATGACTACATATCCACCTGCTGTAGTCTACTAATAACAACATTATAATCAAAAAACACTTTTTAAAGGAGTATTTACCAGAATTTATTTAGGAGAAAAATGTAAATGTGCAGTATTTCTGAAAATAATTTTTAATAAAATCATTTAATTGGAGATGCTTTTGATTATTAACATTTAATGAAACCATTAAAATGGAATCCAGAAAATAATGGAAAACAGAATTTAAAACTGCAAAACTCAATTAATTAGACAGGCTTTTTGATTAATAAAATTTAATTTAACCATTAAAGGTCCCATGGCATGAAAATTTCACGTTGAGGTTTTTTAACATTAATATGAGTTCCCCTAGCCTGCCTACGGTCCCCCAGGGGCTAGAAATGGCGATAGGTGTAAACCGAGCCCTGGGTATCCTCCTTCGCCTTTGAGAAAATGAAAGCTCAGATGGCCCAATCGGGAATCTTCCCTTTATGTCGTCATATGGGGAAAGGTTACCTCCCCTTTCTCTGCTTTGCCCGCCCAGAGAATTTGGCCCGCCCATGAGAAAATGAGCTACTACCGTGTGAGGCGAGCGCAATATTTTTTTTTCCTCGAGAGACATCATGGCTTGCAAACGAGCGAAGCATGGCAGTTGCCCCGCCTCTCTCCTCCTCATTAGCATTTAAAGCTACAGACACAGAAATGGCACGTCCTAAGGAAAGCTCATTGTGGGACTGGCTCGTAGTGGCTGAAATTCTGCACCAAGGCTGAATTTCGGGAAAGAGACTTCAGATACAGTACTAGGGACCACTTAGGCCTATATAAAAGTTTCTAAAAAGCAGCATGTTATGGGACCTTTAAAATAGTGGTAATAAAAATAGATGTAAGTGAACAATAGCCTTTAAAATGACTTAAAATACATATATAATAGCAGTGAAGCAATAATAATTAGTTCAAATAAAGTATCAAAAGCAAGAAATCATATGGTTTTATTGAACAAAACTGTTAAAATACATAATGTATTATAAACAATATAATGTACATTACGCATTACAACAAAGGCCTTCAGAGGGCGCCAACGGCCTGATGATTATTTTTACACATTACTGTGCGATCTAATACTTGTTTAATATTGACCAAGCACCATTTAATTCAAATGTCCACTTAATCTTTAATATTTGGCCATTTCTTTAGGACAGAAATGCTATAGCCACTGTAACTAAATGAATATGTGGACATCAAAACGTGTAAACTCAGAGTGAAGGTTTGAGCTTTTATTTTGAAACCGAGATGTATTCTCCTGAGTTTACGTAGATTTATAAATGATTTACAAATCTTTACAAATCTGATGAAATGCTGCATGTTGCGTTCCCAGATGAAGGTTATAATAAACCCAAACTCACAACAACATGCAGAGATGGAGTTTGAGACGCTCCACACGTGTGAATGATGTGTGACGCATGTACTTAACCTACATGCATGTAAATAATTAAAGCACATATACTGTATTAGAACTGCATCGCTTATAATTATTTAATTAAATCGTAGCGTTTGTGAATTCACAATTATGCTTAATTATGATTTTTAAATGGGTTTAATATATAATGCAGCCTTGGGAAACAGTCTAATAATGAGTTTTATGGATTCTCGTCTGTGAAATGCACCACTTCCGGTATTTTGTCGACGTAAGCAAAATGAAGTCGAGGATTTAAAAAAATCAAATAGTCTAATAAAATCGGCTAAGCCCTACATATCAGCTGTATTTGCCCATAGTGACACCCTAACAAAGTGGACCTCGAGGGCCAGAGTTGAGAAACCCAGCCCTAACATTTTGACTAAAACACATATTAGCATTGAGGTAGTGTGTGTGTGTGTGTGTGTGTGTGTGTGTGTTTGTGTTTATCACTAGTTTATTACATAGGGACATCCACCCTAACCCACAGCATCCGGACATAAGGCCGTCTTCAATACTTTCCCTACCAGCAAACATCATTTATTGTTGCAGTCAAAGCCTTTGGTTGACGTGATGTTGCTGTGGACAAAAGCAGCTCTCAGTAGATGGCTGAATGTTTGCTTTGGGAATTGCTTTTTTGCATGCGACTTTGAAAACTGTGCTCTGTTCTGCAGTAATTTTCATGACTAAAACAAGGCTGACATGTAGTTTTATTGTCTTGTGGTTTTCTGAAGGTGCTTTGCTCCATGAAACCGAGCTCAGGTTTCATACCTGTTGCTCAATGGGGTGATGCCTAACCACAGCTCTCTTATCAAGTTAGTAGTCCAACACATTGGCATGCAAAACGATCCATTTAGTCATCTTGGTTTAAAAAACCACAGCATATCAGTTTCACATATCAATTTCAGGCTATGCGTGTTCCTCATTCAAGCTTAAACATTGCATTTCCCATGCAAATCACAAGTCTTTAGCAGCTTTTGCATATTATGGACTGGGGCTTCACCTCAGATGGAAAATACACTCAATTCTGGAATAATGTTGTAAACTTTTTTTTTAAACCTTAGATTAATGGAGCTTTGGCTCCCCTCAGCCCCACATATTGTCTCTCCTCAGATTCATTGTTTGTATGTAGTTGTTCCTCAGCAGAGACGTTGTGTAATTGCGGTGGTTCCCAGCTGAGGCTCCTGGAATCGTCACCACCTTTCACAACACTTTGGTGCTGCTTGGTTGGAGGGTGAGATCTGTCTGCGGTCATGGACTTCTTCAGCTGCTCATTGTGTTTAGACTGATTGAAGATGTTTGTCAGATATCACTTCAGATGCACTCAGAGTTTCTTCTTCTGCATTTTCTTGTGTTGACCGTCAGGCTGACTGGAAATTGAAAGAAATTCTGCCTACAAAAATGGGTCTCGAGACCCATGCGATTTGTAATGCATTACAATCATATGCATGTCACAAACCTGGCACGGTCATTTACCATGTTTAAAACGAATACCATGCAGCAGCACTGTGCTTTTGGTGTTCACATGTTATGTCACTCACTAAAACCTGTATGATTGGCACATTTGTTCAGACCGGTGTATAAAACGTAGAGCTGGGACAATAAATGGATGCATCGCGATTCGTGGATCGATTCTGAGATTTTCGGAATGCATCGTGATTCTCTCTCGAATCGATTTTGAGCTTAGTTTTTAACAGCAGATGGTGCTCTAGGTTAGTTTTTAACCGCACACTCGAATGCTCACGAAGAAGAGCGCTTGTGCGTTGTAAGTGGTTAAATGTACTTGCACGTCGGCTTTTATGATGCAAGATTAAACGCTGCCCACTGTACACATCCTTGTAATTCGCTTCAACCTTTTCGAACTTTATGAATGATTATTTTACGTTCAAGTGGTGCGTGTGTAAGGAACTGGAAGCAAGCAGAATACGGCTGTTTCTAAATATTACTGTCTTAATTGTTTAGACTTTTAGAAGGCACGTTAGCTTCTTTCAGATTTACAACTCTGCGTGTTTGCTGCGTAAAAACATGGGTCGATATTCGCATTGATCTGAACATAAACAGGAGAAGGCTTATTGAAAATGCAAAGTAATTCTCTTCCACTAGGTGGCGCTTTTGAAATGGCAGAAATATAGCGGTTTCCCCTGTAACGGCTTTATATAGATGCTACTTTATCAGGCATTACAGGCAAGATGAAAAGAAAATGCCATCAAAACTAGGGATCTGACGGTGTGGAAATTGTCAACGGTATATAAACTTCACTTTTTAAGACTAAAATTAATTTTTGAAAGATGGATTCATTATTATTATTAATGAAAAGCACAACAATAAAACAGTACAATGACAAACTAGCTTATATAACATTTATTAACAAAAACAAATAAGACGAGGCATTGCATACACCACATGCTGTATTATGTATCAACTAATAAATTACAGAAAGTTTAGCAATCACTGTGGAGTCAAATAAATAAAAATAATAATAAAAAAGCCTCTGTAGCATGATATCAGGTAAATGGCAAAGACAACATGCTTTTCAAAATGAAAACAAAAAGAAAATTGAAACTAAATTGGCTGTCGGTGACGGTGCTTGCATGTTTTATTTGTTTGCCAAGAAAACCAACATGTTCAGCTCCTCTGGTTTAAGCAGCAGGATTACGTGCTCAGTGAAGTCTGGCTCTGCAGCGTGAGCTGGATGGAGCACAGCAGACACTTTCAGTTTACAATTGTAGCGTCTGTTGTCCAACTGAACTAAATGGTTTTTATTTCTATAAAAAGCAAAACGACCATGGGGCAGGGCTTGACGCTTACCTTTTTCCCAAGGAGCACATGTGCTAAGTTGAAAAATTTAGGAGCACATTAAAAAAAATGTAGGGTGCAATGCAAATTTGTCAAATTATGTGTTTTAGCTTAATAAGGGGATATAAGGAGACATTTACAAACACAATTATTCAATTTATCAGAATACAGAAAGTACACAAGGTTTTTAAATAATTTTGCTTCAGACTCTATTTAATAGGCTATTTATGTAATTATTTATAGTCCTATTAAATTGTATGTACATTGGGTATGTGACCGTATCACATTTTCGCAATAGTCATTGAAGCTTTTATCACGGTATATGGTTTTATCACAATATATAATCTAGAAAGTAAAAAAAGCGTTGTCCTCCTAACAGGTTAAATAACTTTATTAAAGGGGTCATATGATGCTATTTTAAAGATCATTATTTTGTGTATTTGGTGTAACAGAATATGTTGACATGCTTTAATGTTCAAAAAATTATTTTTCAAATACTGTACATTATTGTAGGTCCTCTATGCCCCGCCTCTCTCAAACGCTTCGTTTTCTACAAAGCCCCTCCTTCTGACAAGCGCAGTCTGCTCTGATTGGCCAGCTGACCCAGTGCATTGTGATTGGCCGAACACCGCAAGCATGCGTTGGCAGTGTAACGCCCCTTACCATAATCACCAGCTTCAAGCTTTCAAAGTAAATATCAAGACCGTTAATAATGACGTTAGTTTTACCATCAGTTCAAGCCCGAAAGGGCATCTTTTACTAAAGAAAGGCTTTATTTTTAAAAAATACACAAAAATATCAAGTAAACAAGTGTTTCAAGATTAGAGTTAACGAAAGAAAGATAAGTAACACTTTACAATAAGGACCCATCAGTTAACTTTAGTTAAAGCAGGTTAACATTAACAATGTGCAATAGCTAATTGTTGCAGTAGTTCATATTATTTATCAACATTGATTAATAAAAATATAACTATTTATTGTTAGTTTATGTTGCTCCATTAAATATTAGCAGACACAACTTTTGATTTTATAATG
>NW_015507588.1:49645-51143 GCF_001515645.1 Sinocyclocheilus grahami
TTTAAGATGATGGGCAGTGATGCATTGTGGGAGCCGACTGGAAAACAGTAGCCCCGGGACGTCAGGCATCTTAATCAGTTAATCAAGCATTACAGTGTTTCCCCTGCCATTATATTAGAGGGGTCATTTCAGTCTCTACGTTATGGTCATGCTCTCTGCATCACGCGCACACACACACACACACACAAGTGAGCCCACTCCCACTAGTATTTGTAAATATTAAGCCGCAAAACGATTCATATTTAAACATGAATTCTGCATGTGTCTGTGTTAATGAATGGCGCAGATATGTGGTGTTGTGTAGTACTCGTACTGAAACGCTCGTGACGCTTGCGTGATATTAGCGTCTGCCGTCTCACTAATGAGGACATAAACACATGAACAACATCTCCAGAACTGCTCTGAGAGCCACTTCATCAGCATCTGACCGTTTCATTTCAGTAAATCTATCATCATATCAGAAATGTAAAGGTATTCACGGCAACCCGTCAAAATAAAAGTTTGGTTTAACTTGAGGGCATTGCGGCAGAAATATATTAATATTGTTGAGTAGAATGTACGTAACAGGCTGCTACTACTACTACTAAAATGAAAACCTTATTTTTAAGGAATAAGCATTCAATATTTCTTCAGTGTTTTAATTGTAATATTAAATTACCTTTATTTTCCAAAAAAATTGTTTAATTTTCATTACTTTAAAGATAGATTAAATGAATATTTTATGCCTTAAAAATGTAAATATGTAAATACGAATTTCTGAGCAAAAAATCGCAGTGTAGAGGGTTGCCTGCTGACCATTTCAGTTCATCAGCAGACTTGTAGACTTGTTTACTGTGTGCCGGAGAGCAAACACAATCCGGCTCATCCCTCAAGGAGACGTCGTGTAAACCGCAGCGGATCTGAGCACCTGGGCTGCGTCCTGCTAAAAATAGACACGCACATATAAACAGAGTTCCCCGATGCGCACGGCTCTGTGCTCGCTGTGATATGGGACCTCATTAGATGAACATCAAAGCAGTTTCCCGGGGTTGTCTAGTCCTTGGAAATTTCCCAAAAATAGAAGCTTGTGGCGGATTTGCCACCCTGGGGAAATTGCCTGTTATTTTTGTCCTTTTCTGGATAGAAACCCGAGTCAGTGCTTCTGCTGCTGCATTACAAAGGGAAAAAAGCTGTGTGGTAAATAACAAGCTAATGGCTGGTAAAAATAACCACAGATTGAACAGGCGTTGAGCTGAGTTGAGCTGTCAGTCTGCGTGTCTGTTTGCATACTGATGATGCCCGCTGCACTGTTGCATGCCTTTTCCTCCATCCATCCAACCATCTCTCTCTCTCTCGCACTCTCTCTCTCTCTCTCACTCTCTCTCTCTCTTGCTGTCTCTCTCCCTCTCGCTCTCTCTCTCTCTCCCTCTCTCTCTTGCTGTCTCTCTCCCTCTCAATTCAATTTCAATTTCAATTTAAGAGTGCTTTATTGGCATGACAAAAATTATACATTTGTATT
>NW_015507588.1:58964-60121 GCF_001515645.1 Sinocyclocheilus grahami
ACATGAACAACATCTCCAGAACTGCTCTGAGAGCCACTTCATCAGCATCTGACCGTTTCATTTCAGTAAATCTATCATCATGTCAGAAATGTAAAGGTATTCATGGCAACCCGTCAAAATAAAAGTTTGGTTTAACTTGAGGGCATTGCGGCAGAAATATATTAATATTGTTGAGTAGAATGTACGTAACAGGCTGCTACTACTACTACTAAAATGAAAACCTTATTTTTAAGGAATAAGCATTCAATATTTCTTCAGTGTTTTAATTGTAATATTAAATTACCTTTATTTTCCAAAAAAATTGTTTAATTTTCATTACTTTAAAGATAGATTAAATGAATATTTTATGCCTTAAAAATGTAAATACACAACACAGAATTTCTGAGCAAAAAATCGCAGTGTAGAGGGTTGCCTGCTGACCATTTCAGTTCATCAGCAGACTTGTTATGAACCGTACTGTGTGCCGGAGAGCAAACACAATCCGGCTCATCCCTCAAGGAGACGTCGTGTAAACCGCAGCGGATCTGAGCACCTGGGCTGCGTCCTGCTAAAAATAGACACGCACATATAAACAGAGTTCCCCGATGCGCACGGCTCTGTGCTCGCTGTGATATGGGACCTCATTAGATGAACATCAAAGCAGTTTCCCGGGGTTGTCTAGTCCTTGGAAATTTCCCAAAAATAGAAGCTTGTGGCGGATTTGCCACCCTGGGGAAATTGCCTGTTATTTTTGTCCTTTTCTGGATAGAAACCCGAGTCAGTGCTTCTGCTGCTGCATTACAAAGGGAAAAAAGCTGTGTGGTAAATAACAAGCTAATGGCTGGTAAAAATAACCTCAGATTGAACAGGCGTTGAGCTGAGTTGAGCTGTCAGTCTGCGTGTCTGTTTGCATACTGATGATGCCCGCTGCACTGTTGCATGCCTTTTCCTCCATCCATCCAACCATCTCTCTCTCTCTCGCACTCTCTCTCTCTCTTGCTGTCTCTCTCCCTCTCTCTCTCTCTCTCGCTCTCTCTCTCGCTCTCTCTCTCTCTCTCACTCTCTCTCTCTCTTGCTGTCTCTCTCCCTCTCGCTCTCTCTCTCTCTCCCTCTCTCTCTTGCTGTCTCTCTCCCTCTCAATTCAATTTCAATTTCAATTTAAGAGTGCTTTATTGGCA
>NW_015507589.1:0-11827 GCF_001515645.1 Sinocyclocheilus grahami
ATCGCATCATACGACCCCTTTAAGTTTAATAAAACATTAACCAATGCATCCTAACTTTTACTAAACAAATAAGATAGGATGCTAGAGCTAGCCTTTAATATTGGCACATCAAATATAAAAATAGTTAATTCACAAAAGAATTCACAAAGTAATGTGCATGTGCGTTGCCCCGCCCCATCGTCTAGATGCTCAAATAAGCTCTTTTGATTGGGCAACATTCTGTGATCTCTGAACAGTGTCCGCCCCTGCTTTTACAGGTGCACAAAACACTTGCTCCACATTTCACATAGATAACTTGAAGAACTTGTGATTGTGCTAGAAATAATATCCAAGAAAAGCAAAGTATTTGTGAGAAAGTATTCTACAAGTGTGCAACACACATTGCATGAATTCACATATTACTTTGCGGATGTGCAAAATGTGTCCATGACTGCACATATTTGGATTTGGGTGTATGAATGTGTTTTGCACCATGTTCACTGCAACAACTGTAGCAAAAAATGTGAATGACTGATTTTCGATTTGTGATTCATAAAATAGGATTTGTTCATTTGCAGCAAAGAATTTAAGATGGTGCAAATGTTGTGTTGTGTTGTGTTTGTGTGGGGGAGAGAAAACTAATCTAAAAGTTTACAACTCCTAAAATATTTTTCTCTGTGACTTCAAATTTACTGATACACATGTGTGGGCTATTCTCTACAACTACAAATTGTGCTCAGTTGTTTTTCACCAAAAATAGCTTCATAAAAAACTCAGTAACGGACAGGTAAATCCACAACAGATTCTAGATACACTGCGTTTGGCAAAGTCATCCTTAACGGAACATCTTATGAACTGGAGCAGCGCAACTGAGGTGCTGAAGGAAAGTCTTCATGGGGAAGAGATCAAGAATGCCATTTCAGGGATCACAGTATGATATGTATAGGGAGGAGGTGGGCACTCTGTCTGCATTATTAATTTCAAGTGATCAAATCAGATTTGTGTGTCCAGACATATGACCAACTTATCTGCTTGGGTTGCTTTGGTAACGACACAGGCTACCCATGCATGTGACGAGGCTTTCAAAACTGATGCAGCAAAAGTGGAGGTTCATCATCTCACTCTCAGAATAAGTGCCTGTCAAGTTGCAGTACAAAACTCCTCTCTTGCACAAAAAAAACTCAGCAACAGATGAGACTGATATAATGTTCCATGCTGAAGTCACAGCCAGCTTCACTGAAAAGTGGTGTCTTCCAGCATTTCCATAATCGGTTTTCATATCATCATTGTGAATTGACAATTTGTTGTGAATTTGAAATCCGATTTGAGCATCCAGATTGAGATGCATCTGTAAAAATTTTATTGAAATTGTCATGCTAACAAGGACACTAAAGACCACAACCTGCACAGCTTTTGCAATTCCTAAATATGGTGTTTTTTAGAATGCATGTATAGATTAACCATGGTATAAGTATATAAACCTTGTTGACCTTGTGGGTTTTTTTTGGCTTGAGTGAAGGCGTTTGAACATGTTGCTCGCTGGAACCCTGAGCTGTCAGAGCGATTGCAGGTTCTCCAAACAGAAACGGCCCGTCATAAGGAGGAACTGGAGAAGTCTAATGCTGAAGTCCAGAGATTGCTGGCTCTTTTGCGGGAGCTGCAGTCTGAACGTCTGGAGCAGGACAAGATAATCATTGAGCTGGAGAGGTATATGCCAATTATTAAGAAATCTTTCATAAGGTAATTTCACTCTAGCATATACAGGTGCATCTCAATAAATTAGAATGTCGTGGAAAAGTTAATTTATTTCAGTAATTCAACTCAAATGTATTAAATAAATTCAATGCACACAGACTGTAGTTTAAGTCTTTGGTTCTTTTAATTGTGATGATTTTGGCTCACATTTAACAAAAACCCACCAATTCACCATCTCAACAAATTAGAATACTTCATAAGACCAATAAAAAACATTTTAGTGAATTGTTGGCCTTCTGGAAAGTATGTTAATTTACTGTACATGTACTCAATACTTGGTAGGGGCTCCTTTTGCTTTAATTACTGCTTCAATTCAGCGTGGCATGGAGGTGATCAATTTGTGGCACTGCTGAGGTGGTATGGAAGCCCAGGTTTCTTTGACAGTGGTCTTCAGCTCATCTGCATTTTTTGGTCTCTTGTTTCTCATTTTCCTCTTGACAATACCCCATAGATTCTCTATGGGGTTCAGGTCTGGTGAGTTTGTTGGCCAGTCAAGCACACCAACACCATGGTCATTTAACCAACTTTTGGTGCTTTTGGCAGTGTGGGCAGGTGCCAAATCCTGCTGGAAAATGAAATCAGCATCTTCAAAAAGCTGGTCAGCAGAAGGAAGCATGAAGTGCTCCAAAATTTATTGGTAAATGGGTGCAGTGATGTTGGTTTTCAAAAAACACAATGGACCAACACCAGCAGATGACATTGCACCCCAAATCATCACAGACTGTGGAAACTTAACACTGGACTTCAAGCAACTTGGGCTATGAGCTTCTCCACCCTTCCTCCAGACTCTAGGACCTTGGTTTCCAAATGAAATACAAAACTTGCTCTCATCTGAAAAGAGGACTTTGGACCACTGGGCAACAGTCCAGTTCTTCTTCTCCTTAGCCCAGGTAAGACGCCTCTGACATATTCTGTGGTTCAGGAGTGTCTTAACAAGAGGAATACGACAACTGCAGCCAGATTCCTTGACACGTTTGTGTGTGGTGGCTCTTGATGCCTTGACCCCAGCCTCAGTCCATTCCTTGTGAAGTTCACTCAAATTCTTGAATCGATTTTGCTTGACAATCATCATAAGGCTGCGGTTCTCTCGGTTGGCTGTGCATCTTTTTCTTCCACACTTTTTCCTTCCACTCAACTTTCTGTTAACATACTTGGATACAGCACTCTGTGAACAGCCAGCTTCTTTGGCAATGGATGCTTGTGGCTTACCCTCCTTGTGAAGGGTGTCAATGATTGTCTTCTGGACAACTGTCAGATCAGCAGTCTTCCCCATGATCGTGTAGCCTAGTGAACCAAACTGAGAGACCATTTTGAAGGCTCAGGAAACCTTTGCAGGTGTTTTGAGTTGATTAGCTGATTGGCATGTCACCATATTCTAATTTCGGATATAACACCAACAAGAAACAGAATCACTGAGTTGGAAAAAGGATCCAATGACTTAAAAATTACTTATTTATTGCTTGAGGTAACAGTGATGAAGTGTAAAAATCTAAAAGATTTACAAAAGTAAAGTATTAAAATCTGCATTTTTATATTTTTATTATCATGTAATATATGATTGAGAAAATAACTAAATATATCAATGTAGAAAATTTAAACTGATGTCTGTGTTTTCTTATGTTGTTGTAACTCACCACCGTAGTGGGTTACATTGTAACATCAGCAGGGGAATAAATTATGTGAATAAATGATGTTTATGATACATGCCATAGCACTATATATATATTATATAGTATATATATATACAGTGGGTACAGAAAGTATTCAGACCCCCTTAAATGTTTCACTCTTTGTTATATTGCAGCCATTTGCTAAAATCATTTAAGTAATTTTTTTTTCCTCATTAATGTACACACAGCACCCCATATTGACAGAAAAACACAGAATTGTTGACATTTTTGCAGATTTATTTAAAAAGAAAAACTGAAATATCACATGGTCCTAAGTATTCAGACCCTTTGCTCAGTATTTAGTAGAAGCACCCTTTTGATCTAATACAGCCATGAGTCTTTTTGGGAAAGATGCAACAAGTTTGTCACACCTGGATTTGGGGATCCTCTGCCATGCCTCCTTGCAGATCCTCTCCAGTTCGGTCAGGTTGGATGGTAAACGTTGGTGGACAGCAATTTTTAGGTCTCTCCAGAGATGCTCAATTGGGTTTAAGTCAGGGCTCTGGCTGGGCCATTCAAGAACAGTCACAGAGTTGTTGTGAAGCCACTCCTTCATTATTTTAGCTGTGTGCTTAGGGTCATTGGCTTGTTGGAAGGTAAACCTTCGGCCCAGTCTGAGGTCCTGAGCACTCTGGAGAAGGTTTTCGTCCAGGATATCCCTGTACTTGGCCGCATTCATCTTTCCCTCAATTGCAACCAGTCGTCCTGTCCCTGCAGCTGAAAAACACCCCCACAGCATGATGCTGCCACCACCATGCTTCACTGTTGGGACTGTATTGGACAGGTGATGAGCAGTGCCTGGTTTTCTCCACACATACCGCTTAGAATTAAGGCCAAAAAGTTCTATCTGGGTCTCATCAGACCAGAGAATCTTATTCAGGTGTTTTTTAGCAAACTCCATGCAGGCTTTCATGTGTCTTGCACTGAGGAGAGGCTTCCGTCGGGCCACTCTGCCATAAAGCCCCGACTGGTGGAGGGCTGCAGTGATGGTTGACTTTCTACAACTTTCTCCCATCTCCCAACTGCATCTCTGGAGCTCAGCCACAGTGATCTTTGGGTTCTTCTTTACCTCTCTCACCAAGGCTCTTCCCCCCCGATAGCTCAGTTTGGCCGGACGGCCAGCTCTAGGAAGGGTTCTGAACGTCCCAAACGTCTTCCATTTAAGGAATGGAGGCCACTGTGCTCTTGGGAACCTTAAGTGCAGCAGAAATTTGAGATTATCTTCTTAGAATATTCTTAGAAAATTAGATTATTTTAGATACATCACAGGTATGGACTGTACAGAGGCATCACAATGAAACACCCGCTGCAGGATAAAATGATAAAGGCCTGTGGCAAACTTGTGACAGCAGCCTTTATGTTCATGTTGCTGAGCCAACACAGCCAGCATGTCCGTCAGCTACAGCTGTATGCCATTCCTGTGGGAAAACAGAACATTTAGCAAACATCTGACATTCATCTTCACAGAAACCGGTGCATCAAACCAAATTCTTTGTTGCATGCAAATTAAAACACATGATGGACATTTTAAAGCAGTTGTAAGTTACAAGTCATCTAGTGTTTATTATCAACTGCATTGCATTAGCTTTATGAATTGGCAGGTTTAATCTGGCCTAGAGGAAATATGAAACCTTGTCTCGTCAGCGTAACAATGAAAACCAGCTCCATGTTTCTTAATGATATCTCCAAAACTGTTGCATGTACAAGGTGAACAGCAGCAATCCTAGTACTGAGCCTTGTGGCACTCCATGCTGATCTTGTGATTGATATGACACCTCTTCGTTTATTACTTCAAAGTGATAACTACAATTATAAATACAGTCAGATAAATACAGTGTTGTGGTCAATAGTATCAAAAGCAGTACTGAGTGCATAGTAGCATTCCACACCTAAACACTTCCTCCAGGTGAAAGAAAGTACTTCTCATTTCTTATTTGTGCATCCTCATTTCCTTTAGTCGCTTCCTTTCCCTGTGTCTCAGCTCCCCTTCCCTGGTATATGAGAAAAGGATGCAAGGAAACAAAATGAGGACAGAGGAATCGAAGGAAAGATCATTTGTACATTGGAATATTCTTGATCACTCAAGCGTCATCAGCTGCACTCAGAGGATCTGAGGGGATGTTGTTGAAGGTTGGTTATTTAAGACATTCATTACATGAGATGTATGGTTTATTGAAACTGCAAAGGTAAAACAAATTCTGATTATTTTGATAGATGTGAAAGGGGGAGGAGAATTTATATGTGCATCAGGTTGGGAACCAGATGAGTCCTCTGCACAATCTGACTTTGTTGCAACCTAGAATTAAACTGCTGTTCTCATCTGGCCAGAGGAGAATGCCAGACTATTTCCCTTTTTTAATACTGTAAAGCTGCTTTGACACAATCTGCATTGTAAAAAGAGCTATATAAATAATGGCGACGACTTTTTTGACAAGAAAGACTTCTGCATAGGATACACCTGTGCCTCTTTGCTCACAGCTCCTCTGGAAGCTTCCTCACTCCTCGCCTCCTCATGGTGCAATGAAAGGTTTGAGATGTCCTTCAAGATGGCTAACTTTGATCGGTTTCTGGGTCACAGGCTGGAGGATGGAGGAGCGAGGAAACAAGGAGGCATCAATTTGATTCCCTTTGCCTGAGATAGGTGATGTAACAGACGAACCAGAAATTGTCGCCACTGTTTCTCACTTGTCTATCTCTGAGCTCATCGCTGCATCAGAGACCTGCCTTCTGTTAGCCCAACTTCACACACAGACAGAGAAACATTGGTAAAGACAAAAAGGTGGTGCAAAGAACTAGAACCTAACTTTCACATCAGACGTGAAATATTCATTGTGGGACTATAAAATTGTGCAGGGTGACCACTGTTTAGTGGAAATATAAATGCGTGTGAAATGTTTTGAATTGAAATATTCACAGCTTAAATAAACAACTATGTTAAATTTCAGACCCTAAAAATGCAAACCCTGAAAATACAAGGCATTAGCAAAGCACTGTTAATGCAAGTGCAAGCACTGTTGATGCAATGCATTTTTTTTTCAATTAGTGCAATTCAACATTTTGTTTCAAAGACATTTGTCATTATTTTTCTTCCATACTGAACCCCCAAATGTATTTGTAGTTGCAGTGACAGACAAGAATGCTCAGACCCACACAATATCAGTTTTAATTCCTTGCTTGTGCACTCTGCCAAAGAGCACTTGTGATGTATAATGTGATGCAGAACACTTTTCTATGCAATCATTTAAATATTCTATGTTACAGACAAGTGAAAGAACAGAACCAAAAGCAGTCTGTGAATCCAGGACAAGCTGGAGAAATGAGTCCTAATACTTCAAGACAGGTAAGACATTTTCCATGTTTGTGTATTTCTGTATTGCATTTTAAGATTTTTGTATCAAAGCATTGTTCACACTGTCCAGCCTTTCTTCAGAAAAAAACCCCAGATGTGTCGGTAACTAAGCTTTGTGTGTCTTTATTTAAGGTGCACTTCCAATCCCATCTCCTTACTGACTCCAGTAAACTTTTGGAGAAGTTTTAGCACAATAGTTCACTTACATTTTCCAGCCTACCCTGATCACTCAATGTCTTGAATATATTTTTTTAAAGTACAGCTGTTTGTGTGTTACTAGTTTAATCATAATGTGTTTGTAATTATGATTTAGGATAAAAAGACAATTTTTTTTATTTTGATAATACTTTTTTTCAATTTTCACCTGAGATTCAGAGCCAAATTACAGGGGGTTAAAAATGATTTCAGAGAGATGGCAGCATCATAATGTTACTTTTACACAGAGATTGGAAGATCTATACAATAGCTCCAAGAGATGCAAACGAGGGAAGTGCGCTCGTGAAATTCTGACAGCACGGTTTTAGGACTGCTCTGCCGAGCATTCAACTGGCGAATCTCCACTCCCTAGCAAATAAATCAGACAAACTACAACTCCTTACCCACACAAACAAGGACTTTTTTGCTTTACTGAAACCTGGTTGACTGGAGCCATCCCGGACAGCACGCTCCATCTAACGGGTGTCCAGCTGTTCAGAACAGATCGTGTCACAGAGTCGTCGGGGAAAACGAGAGGCGGTGGATTATGTTTTTATATCAATGAAGGCTGGTGTACAGACGTGACAGTTTTAAAGAAGATGTGCTGCCCAAATTTGAAAGCTCTCATTATTAACTGTAAGCCTTTTTATTTTCTGCGGGAGTTTTCCTCGTTTATTCTGGCGAGTGTGTACATTCCTCCTGACGTGCGTGTGAGCGCAGCGTTAGAACAGCTGGCTGATCAGATCACACACACAGAGCAGCATTACCCGGACTCTTTCATTGTCATTCTCAGTGATTTAAAAAAAGCTAATCTCACCCGCGAACTGCCTAAATACAGACAGCACATCACATGTCCCACCAGGGACAGCAATATACTGCACCATTGCTACATAGTTTTAAAGGATGCATACCACTCTGTCCCTCGAGCGGCCCTGGGACTCTCTGACCACTGTTTGGTCCATCTTCTACCAGCCTACAAGCAGAAGCTTAAATCTGCTAAGCCTGTTGTAAAAAGTGTAAAGAGATGGACTAATGAAGCAGAGTGGGATTTACAAGCCTGCTTCGACTGCACTGATTGGAGTGTTTTTGAGGCTGCAGCCACTGATCTGGATGAGCTCACTGACACCGGGAGCAGGTTTCTGGGAGCAGGAGCGGACTTACCCATTAGGCAAAGGTAGGTGACCTTGGGCCCCCAAAAGCCAAGGGCCCTCTAAAATGCTTTTCATATAGGAGATGCGCATTAAAGGGTTACTCCACCCCAAAATACAAATTTTGTCATTAATCACTTTACCCCCATATCGTTCCAAACCCGTAAAAGCTTCGTTCGTCTTCGGAACACAATTTAAGATATTTTGGATGAAAACTGGGAGGGTTGTGACTGTCCCATTGACTGCCATGTAAATAACACTGTCAAGGCCCAGAAAAGTATGAAAGACATCGTCAAAATAGTCCATCTGCCATCAGAAGTTCAATCTGAATTTTATGAAGCGATGAGAATATTTTTTGTACGCAGAGAAAAAAACATAATAACGAAATTTATTCAAAATATAAGAAAAAAATTATGACTTTATTCAACAAATCGTCTCCTCCGCATCACTGTAGCACCATTTTGGAGAGTATCCACTGAACACAAACTGCATATGCTGTTCTACTTGTATGTGTCAGCCGCACCACACGGATACGCTGTTTTCATTCAAATCAAAGTGTAAATAAATGTAGAAAACGTATCCGTGTGGTGTGGCTAACACATACAAGTAGAACACATATGCAGTTACTTTTTTGGTTGATATAATCCTTAGGTGTGTAAATGTATAATTGCCTTTTCATTATTTGTTCAGTTTTATTTACATTTGTAGTTAAAATAACTAAAAATAAATTTATTTTAAAGTTTAAAATTAGACAGCCTTTGCACACAGGCTTATGCTGATAACTCATCAGTGGACTTTCTTTGTCAATGTAGGCTATATTTTTTCACACTTTTCTCATTCTATATTTCTGATGTTCCAAAAGCGCCTCCTACTGGCAGAGAATGAATGTTCATTTTCAATAATCCAGTCTGTAGTTTTTTTTTTTAAATGAAGAACCAAAAGAAAAGTTTCTTAGGAACCAGAATTTAAAATCATATTAAGATAACTTTAATACTTCCTAAGTTACAGGTACGCTAATTTCGGAAAAATAATATTTATGACACTCAAACAGGTATGTCCTATACAATTGTTTTGATAGAGGGAAACGATGCATTTCTAGTTTCAACATTACTTATTTTTCGATCCATATACAGTGCAGGGAGAGGCGGAAAACCCAAAAGGGCTTATTTAAAACCTCCACCTAAACAATAAAAAAAACAAAAACAACTTATGAAATAAAAAAATAACTAAATTACAATAACAAATATGTAAATGTAAATGACTGCATCAAATTGATTTATTCAAAGTGACACACATTTGGTTTTTGACCACTGAACATGTGTACAATTTAACAATTTACTCCTGGAGCCATATTGAAATTCCAATATCTCTGGAACCGAACTATATATAAAGTCAACATATATATATATATATATTATATATATATATATATATAAACATTTAAAAATACTGTAACATTATGATGCTGCCATCTTTCTAAAATCATTTTTACACCCCTATAATTTGGCTCCGAATCTCAGGTGAAAATTGCCATTTTGTACCCCCTCTACAAAATAGTGGATTACACAGTAAATATTCATCCATGACATTTAATATTTTGGCTTTCATCACTATACATGTTTAGCTTTCTTCAGAAAAAATATTAGCAAAATAAAAAATTTGACCCAGGGAAGTTTCTGAATTCTTTTTTATTTGTCACGGAATGGCCCAGATAGAAAGGATATACATGGATATTGCATGATAAACATGTTTATATAATTTTACTCTCATAGTTGGAAGATTTGATGGCAGTGCTAGACAAAACCAGAAAAGAGTTAGACGCCTCAAGACAACACTTGTCGTCTACGCAGAATACTCTGTCTGAACGTGACAATGAGCTGAGCAGGATACGAGCTGATCACAGTAAACAACTAACAGAGATCCTGCAGTTAAAGTGAGTATAAACAAACTTTCAATAGCCTGTTTTTGATAGCATTTCATTTTTTCTTTAATCTTTCTTTTAAATGCTAGAGATAGATTAGATAGACAGCTGCTTTCAAAAACTGCTGTGGGTATTTTTGTGAACACCCTGTGGCCAAACAAAAGTGTTTAAAAGTGGATTCATACCAAGTAGATATTGCTGTAACTATGAGATTTCATCTTGTAAAATGTGCTCACGTCCTTGCACAATTCATAATTACAACTTGTAAACTCAGAAATTGAGTGTCTTTGAAAACTGCTTTTCTCTTGAAATCATATTAAGAAATCATATCTCTTCCACTGGGCAAGTCATCGAGTAACATGTGTTGTCTGTTAGTGAGTTATGCTTATGCTAGTTGCCGATTGATTCTGGCATTACTGTGGTCCTGTAAATTCCAGATGACTGGAAGCATTCAATCGAAATCTTAGTCAGCTTGTGATGAAGTGAAGTGACACAACAGTGAAGTGCTCTTTTCTCAGTTTCTATAGGTAACCCCTACACAATTTGAATAAAAGGTTAATTTTTAGTGTTGCTAACAACACATTGCAAAGTGACAACCATATTTTAATGTGGGATTTTAATCCAAAATTTTGATGACCGAAACAGTGATAATCATAGCAACATATAAGATGAAAAAGTCTGATATTACAAAATAAGATGTGCAAAGTTTTAGAGTGTAAATGCAGACTAATTGACTTGCCACTTTTCACATTTTGTGTGAGGTAGATTAAATTACATGGGCAGACAAAAATCAGAGGCTGGAGGAGTATGTACTTCTATAGAAATATCAAGGAAAAACATGCTTTTTCAATAGTTCTGTATAGTTGAGTGTCTATATCTGGACATGTGAAAAAATCAAACGACAACACTGTAATGTTGTTAAATATGCTAGAATATGCTAGAAATATGTTAGATATGTTAGAGATGTGTAAAATCAATATTCTTTCATCTACATACAAGAGTAATTCATATACACAGAATGGAATCCAAACCTCAAAGTGTATCTTTGCACATCAAAGGTTTGCGTGCAGGTGTTTCTCGTCTCTTGTAACACTTTCTACGTCATATTGTGTGTGTCTGTACTGAGTGTATAGGTACTGGGACTTGTGTTTCTGAATGAGTGACATTTTGGGTTTGCCACGGTTGAGTTAGACGTGTGAAGAGACAATGGCCGTGTGCGTGTGTTATGTGTATATTAGATACAGGGAGTCACAGAGAGACGCGTTTTCTGCAGTCGTGGGCACAGCTGAGGTGTCAGAAAAGCACACATCAAACATATTTATAAACACCTGTGTACTTAAATGACAAACTGTAGCATCACAAATATTACAATCGTGCAGAAGCTTGTCAGAGTTTGGCATGCTTGCCACCATTTATGCTATCAAGCCATTTTACACAAAACATCAAAAACATCTAGATCAGATTAAAGCAACAGACATAATAAGCATTTCTACTTAATCACTATTCATTCACACAGTGCCATCTCTGACTATAGGCCTAGTTATCACCACAGGAACCATTTCACCGCTTGTATCAGTCCATTTGCAGCATTTCTCACAGCGAGTGTCATGGCGGAGGAGCAAACCCACTATAATTTATATATTCATAGTTTTTGGGGGGGGAAATTTAATTGTTTAAATTATATATGTATACATATATAACTCTGCGATATATATATATATATATATATATATATATATATATACAGGTGCATCTCGATAAATTAGAATGTCGTGGAAAAGTTCATTTATTTCAGTAATTCAACTTAAAT
>NW_015507589.1:12633-18464 GCF_001515645.1 Sinocyclocheilus grahami
TAATATACTTTAAAATATAATTTATTGCTGTGATCAAAGCTGAATTTTCATCATTACTCCAGTCTTCAGTGTCACATGATCCTTCAGAAATCACTGAAATATTCTGATTTAACATCAGTATTGGAAACAGTTTTGCTGCTTCATATTGTTTTGGAACCTGTGAGTCTTTTTTCAGGATTCTTTGATGAATAAAATGTTAAAAAGAACAACGTTTATTTGAAATAGAAATATTTTATCTTTTGTAACAATATACACTACCATATATTTGGGGTCGTTCATTTTTTTATTCTTTTTCTTTTTCTTTTCTTTTTTAATGCTTTTATTCAGCAAGGATGTATTAAATGGATACAAATTGATAATAAAGACTTACATTGTTAGAAAATATTTCTATTTTAAATTAACATTGTTCTTTTTAACTTTATTTATCAAAATATCCTGAAAAAAGTATCACAAGTTCAAAAAAAAAAATTAAGTAGCACAAATGTTTGCAACATTGATAATAAATCAGCATATGAGAATGATTTCACAGTAATGGCTGATGAAAATTCAGATTTGAATCACAGAAATAAATTATATTTTAAAAGTATATTAAAATAGAAAACCAGTATTTTAAATGGTAATAATAATTTACAATATTACTGTTTTTTCTGTATTTTTAAATAATGTCAAATAAAATGTCAAATAAATCCAGCCGTGATGAACAGAAAGACTAAAAATCTGATCCCTTTGATCCCACATTAAAAACTGATCCCAAACTTTTGTACAGCAGTGTATATATACACTCTCTCACTGATATCCATATTATTATGGGGACATTTCATAGGCATAATAGTTTTTATACTGTTCAAACTGTATTTTCTATTTCTGTACCCTAAACCTACCCCTCACACAAAACTACAGCCATTTTTAGATTTTCAATACACTTCTGTATGATTTGTAACCTTGTTTCCTCATGGGGACCAAAAAATGTCCCAACAAGATCAAAATGTAAACACTCCAAGTATTACTAAATAAGCTAAATAAATGTATTACTCAAAAATACAAATTAAATAGTGTTTTAAAGTTTTTCAGTAGTAAAGGCTTCTACAGAAATAGCCTACTACAGACATTTCATGAAGTAATGTAAAATTAATCTTCACTGTATACATTAAATATAGAGGATTCTTATTAAAGTTAATAAGTGATTCAGTCAAGAGCAGTGAGTGATTTTCTCCTTTTTCTTTTGTTTGATTAACATTTATGACGCAGTCGGCGGCTGCGGGTTTACGGTTGCTTTAAGATCTGACAAATGGATCAACATTTTTGACACATCCGTATTTCTCCCAACTGCTCAAGTTCACTTAAGACAAAACCGACTGCATTTACATGAATAGTCTCCATGACGGGCATTTTGACATAACTTTTCATGTAAGTGTGTAGCAATAACAGAACTTAAGAGAACTTAAGCGAAAGAGAACTTGGCATTCGCACACTGACTGAGAGACGCGTTCTGTGAGCGCGCTTTCGGTGTGTGAGCACAGAAACCCTTCGACTTTCAAGTACTGGACAAGACTTAAAAACACATGCAAATACTGAATATCACTTTTGTGATAATGCATTGAGTCAGTGACATTTTCTCAACTGTCCCTGGACTCGGTTGGACTCTGACATATTTTTCGAGTCCGAAAGGCTCAAGTCTGAGTCAAGTCTGAGTAAAAATGCATCCGAGTCTGTGACAAGTCCGAGTCCTTTAAAAAATTGTACTTGAGACCGGACTCGAGTCAGAATACGAGTCCGAGTACCCCAACACTACTGTCCGCTGCTTTTGATATGGTGAACCACCAGATTCTCCTGTCAACCCTATTGGAAAATGGCATCTCAGGAACCGTACGCCAGTGGTTTGAGTCTTACCTCTCAGATAGGTCCTTCAAGGTATCTTGGAGAGGTGAGGTGCCCAAATCGCAACATCTAGCTACCGGGGTGCCTCAGGGCTCAGTTCTTGGACCACTTCTCTTCTCTGTCTACATGGCATCACTAGGTTCTGTCATTCAGAAACATGGCTTTTCATATCACTGCTATGCTGATGACACTCAACTCTACCTCTCATTCCATCCTGATGATCCAATGATAGCTGCTCACATCTCAGCATGTCTAAAAGACATTTCTTGTTGGATGACGGATCATCACCTACAGACTGACCGTAGCAGATTATTTTACACAGGGAGAGGCAGCTCTAGTCCTGGATGGCCACTGTCCTGCAGAATTTAGTTTGAGAAGTTCAAAAACACATTTCCCTTAAATGATGCACCCCCTAATGGCTATTTTGGGTGAGTCTTTGTACTACCATTCTACCTTGTTTCAAGGCCCTAGGTCTTGAGTTCACTTTCATTCGGTCACTCTCGATGTCACATCGGTGACCAACGAATTGAGAGACCAGTCTATTTCGAGTGTAACTAAACGAGCCAATGCACATTGGCATGCGATGATTGCATCCAACTGCCACTGATCACAGCGTGGGCATAAAAATACTGCAAGTGCAGCGCATGCCAGCTTTTCGTTTTGGAGCCGAGCGACAATATCGTTCTGCTCCAACCTGTGTCTTCAAGTGTATACGAGTTCGACGCGCTCTTGGAAGCTTTCTGTGTTGGCGGACGGCGCTTCAGCGGTGGTCGTTCCTTTGTCGAATGGGTTGCGCACTTCAGGCTGCACTACCCCCTGTCATGCTGCAAGCGGCCATCTCCCCTGTGCGCCTCAGCACATAAAATAGCATTTCCCTGAAAGAGCTAATTTCTCTAGAAGAGCTCACACGGGTGCATCTTTGTAAAGACGACAGATCGTCTTTTTAAAGATGCTGTTTCACCCATGCATTTCTGGATGCGGTCATTACCTGGCGCCGGGTGATGGTCACGATCGCTGCCTCATGTGTCTGGGCATTAAACACCCTGATGGGGCGTTCGTGGATGAGTCATGTTCCCATAGCGGGAAGATGACCATCTCGGAGTTGCGGACCAGGCTTTGTTACCTCCAAGGGGGCGGAGCTCCGTTGCCTCTGCCTCGATCTAGTGTTCATTCTGGCAGCTGCCAGGCGAGGACTACTTATGGCAATAGCATGGGTGGTTTGAGGGTAACAGTGGTGGCAAACCCCTCAGGGAACCAACCCTCGGGGGCCCACCACTCCTCTAGCGCTTCAGATCCAGTGTGCGGCCAAAGGAACGCGCTGGGCCCTCTTCAAACAGCATACCAGCAGTATCCTGCAGTGTTCCTCCCGACAACCGGATGTCGATCACTGCATCGGAGAGAGAGCTCTCTGGATAGAAAGAATTGGCTGCGCTGCCGAATGACTGAATCAGATCCAGAGATGTCGGCTATGCTTTCCCGGGACACCGAGAGGGTAGGGCTCGAGTAAAAACCTCCACCATGTCCCGAGCCCTCGAGGTTGAATGATTGGTTTCTCGGGGTGGCATGCGCTGGTTCTCAGCGCCCTGCCCCGGTACCTTTCTTCACGTGCATGAGGAGCTCACCAGGTCATGGATGGCACCTTTTACTGCCAGTAACCAGCCTGCTGGTTCCTCCTCCCTCACCACCCTTGACGGTGGTGCAGCGAGGTGGTATACGGTCGGTAGCGATGCAGTTGTGTCCTAAGACCGCCTCCTCCTGGCAGGGAAACCCGTCGCTCTCCTCCCGGGCATGTAGGCAATTCTCTGGTCTGACCGGCAGTGCTTATATGGCTTGTGGAGAAGCTGCTCCCGCCTTACATGCTATGGCGTTACTGCAGGTGCACCAGGCCAAGGCACTGAAGGACCTGCACGAGGGTGGTCACGATCCGGAAGTTCTGAAAGATCTCCGAACCGCTACTGACCTCGCGCTCCGAGCGACGAAGGTCACCACGAGTTCTGTTGGTCGTGCGATGTCCACGCTTGTGGTCCAGGTCCATCTCTGGCTGTGTCTGGCCGACATGAGTGACGCCGACAAGGTATGGTTCCTCAATGGTTCCTTCTTCGGTGATGCAGTCGAGAGCTTTGCCCAGCAGTTCTCGGCTGCACAGAAGCAGACTGAGGCAATTCGACACATCCTGCCACGGCGGGCAGCTGCTGCTTCCACCCGTCCACAGCGCCCCAGCCTGCTCGTCACCAAGGGCGGCCCCCTGCGTCCCCTGCTCCCGCGCCACATCCGCAGCAGCCTCCAGCCAAGCAGCGCCGTGGAGCCGGCCGTTGGCAGGCCGCCCCACCCGTCCAGGCCCCCATGAAACTTGGGGGTAAGTGTAGGAGCAAGCAGCCCTGAGACAGGTGACCCAGAGATGGAGGGATCTGCTCTTCAGGAGATGGTGAACGCACCACTCCCTCCCCCAGAGGAGGGCCGGGTGGAAAATCTTTTGTTTCGTTTTGTCCCGCCGTCGGCCTCATGGTCGATGGCACCCAAATTCTCAACAAAAGAGCAGTTTTCTCTATCTCTGGGTCCCAAGAGGGCACGGAGAGTCGTGGACGGACCAACACCGGACCACACTCATCCTCCTCCATCGACAGCAGGCGGGTCGAGAGCGTCAATAAAGGCCCTATTCACGCACCCTCTGCCAAACTGTGGAACCAGGTAAGCGTTGCACCGCACACTCAGACCCCTCTTCGGTCCGCTCACAAGCCGCCCGAGTTGGGTCCCTGCGTTCCACCTTGCTGCCCCACTGTGGGTATGGCGATGGTTACGTTGGTCCCGCTTGAACGGTATCTGGGTGCCTGGCTAGCGCTACCCAGCCTGTCTCACTGGCTTCTGTGGACCATCAGCCCAGCGTCCACCCAAGTTCAGTGGCATCGGCTTCACGTCAGTTTAGGCGGCCGATGCTCCTGTCTTGCGTGCGGAGATCGCAGTCCTACTGGCGAAGGATGCGATAGAGCCGGTCCCTCGAGCCAATATGAATACAGGGTTTTATAGCCCCTATTTCATTGTACCCAAGAAAGGCGGTGGGTTACGACCAATCTTGGACCTGCGTGTCTTGAAACGGGCCCTTCATCAGGTTCCTTAGGGGGGCGAGAAAGTTAAATCCTCCCCGGCCCCCCTCTATACCCTCTTGGGACCTGTCTCTGGTGCTTAAAGCACTACAGCTGGGCCCATTTGAGCAATTGCAGTCAGTTTAGCTAAAGTTTCTTTCAATGAAAACTCTGCTCCTGCTTGCACTGGCCTCCATCAAGAGGGTAGGGGACCTGCACGCATTTTTCGATGAATCATGCCTAGATTTGGGGCCGGCTGACTCCCAGGTAATCCTGAGGCCCTGGCCCGGCTATGTGCCTAAGGTTCCCACTACTCCCTTCATGGATCAGGGGGTGAGCCTGCAAGGTCTGCCCCCGGAGGAGGCAGACCCAGCCCTAGCTTTGCTTTGTCCCGTCCGGGCCTTGAGATGCTACGTAGACCGGACACAAAGCTTTAGGACCTCAGACCAGCTCTTTGTCTGTGACGGAGGCTGGCAGAAAGGGAAGGCTGTCTCTAAGCAGAGGATGGCCCACTGGATTGTGGATTCCATCACCCTGGCTTATCAGGCACAGGGTGTGCCTGCCCACTCAGGTTGCGAGCTCACTCTACTAGGAGTGTTGCATCCTCCTGGGCGCTGACTCTTGGCGCCTCGCTGACAGATATTTGTAGGGCTGGGAGATCCCCAACACGTTCTCTAGATTCTATAGCCTTCATGTTGAACTGGTATCCTCCTGTGTTCTCACCTCAAACGGGTAGTGGCACTGAGAGGCCCCGGTTTAGCGTCGGCTTGCTAAAACTGCTCCAGAGTGTCCGTACTGTAGACCCTGTCGAGTTCCTCCATCCCCTCGGCAGCCAGACGTGGAGGAACGTCCGGGGCCAGGCCTTCACTCGAT
>NW_015507589.1:25273-27770 GCF_001515645.1 Sinocyclocheilus grahami
GAGATGTCGGCTATGCTTTCCCGGGACACCGAGAGGGTAGGGTTCGAGTAAAAACCTCCACCATGTCCCGAGCCCTCGAGGTTGAATGATTGGTTTCTCGGGGTGGCATGCGCTGGTTCTCAGCGCCCTGCCCCGGTACCTTTCTTCACGTGCATGAGGAGCTCACCAGGTCATGGATGGCACCTTTTACTGCCAGTAACCAGCCTGCTGGTTCCTCCTCCCTCACCACCCTTGACGGTGGTGCAGCGAGGTGGTATACGGTCGGTAGCGATGCAGTTGTGTCCTAAGACCGCCTCCTCCTGGCAGGGAAACCCGTCGCTCTCCTCCCGGGCATGTAGGCAATTCTCTGGTCTGACCGGCAGTGCTTATATGGCTTGTGGAGAAGCTGCTCCCGCCTTACATGCTATGGCGTTACTGCAGGTGCACCAGGCCAAGGCACTGAAGGACCTGCACGAGGGTGGTCACGATCCGGAAGTTCTGAAAGATCTCCGAACCGCTACTGACCTCGCGCTCCGAGCGACGAAGGTCACCACGAGTTCTGTTGGTCGTGCGATGTCCACGCTTGTGGTCCAGGTCCATCTCTGGCTGTGTCTGGCCGACATGAGTGACGCCGACAAGGTATGGTTCCTCAATGGTTCCTTCTTCGGTGATGCAGTCGAGAGCTTTGCCCAGCAGTTCTCGGCTGCACAGAAGCAGACTGAGGCAATTCGACACATCCTGCCACGGCGGGCAGCTGCTGCTTCCACCCGTCCACAGCGCCCCAGCCTGCTCGTCACCAAGGGCGGCCCCCTGCGTCCCCTGCTCCCGCGCCACATCCGCAGCAGCCTCCAGCCAAGCAGCGCCGTGGAGCCGGCCGTTGGCAGGCCGCCCCACCCGTCCAGGCCCCCATGAAACTTGGGGGTAAGTGTAGGAGCAAGCAGCCCTGAGACAGGTGACCCAGAGATGGAGGGATCTGCTCTTCAGGAGATGGTGAACGCACCACTCCCTCCCCCAGAGGAGGGCCGGGTGGAAAATCTTTTGTTTCGTTTTGTCCCGCCGTCGGCCTCATGGTCGATGGCACCCAAATTCTCAACAAAAGAGCAGTTTTCTCTATCTCTGGGTCCCAAGAGGGCACGGAGAGTCGTGGACGGACCAACACCGGACCACACTCATCCTCCTCCATCGACAGCAGGCGGGTCGAGAGCGTCAATAAAGGCCCTATTCACGCACCCTCTGCCAAACTGTGGAACCAGGTAAGCGTTGCACCGCACACTCAGACCCCTCTTCGGTCCGCTCACAAGCCGCCCGAGTTGGGTCCCTGCGTTCCACCTTGCTGCCCCACTGTGGGTATGGCGATGGTTACGTTGGTCCCGCTTGAACGGTATCTGGGTGCCTGGCTAGCGCTACCCAGCCTGTCTCACTGGCTTCTGTGGACCATCAGCCCAGCGTCCACCCAAGTTCAGTGGCATCGGCTTCACGTCAGTTTAGGCGGCCGATGCTCCTGTCTTGCGTGCGGAGATCGCAGTCCTACTGGCGAAGGATGCGATAGAGCCGGTCCCTCGAGCCAATATGAATACAGGGTTTTATAGCCCCTATTTCATTGTACCCAAGAAAGGCGGTGGGTTACGACCAATCTTGGACCTGCGTGTCTTGAAACGGGCCCTTCATCAGGTTCCTTAGGGGGGCGAGAAAGTTAAATCCTCCCCGGCCCCCCTCTATACCCCCTTGGGACCTGTCTCTGGTGCTTAAAGCACTACAGCTGGGCCCATTTGAGCAATTGCAGTCAGTTTAGCTAAAGTTTCTTTCAATGAAAACTCTGCTCCTGCTTGCACTGGCCTCCATCAAGAGGGTAGGGGACCTGCACGCATTTTTCGATGAATCATGCCTAGATTTGGGGCCGGCTGACTCCCAGGTAATCCTGAGGCCCTGGCCCGGCTATGTGCCTAAGGTTCCCACTACTCCCTTCATGGATCAGGGGGTGAGCCTGCAAGGTCTGCCCCCGGAGGAGGCAGACCCAGCCCTAGCTTTGCTTTGTCCCGTCCGGGCCTTGAGATGCTACGTAGACCGGACACAAAGCTTTAGGACCTCAGACCAGCTCTTTGTCTGTGACGGAGGCTGGCAGAAAGGGAAGGCTGTCTCTAAGCAGAGGATGGCCCACTGGATTGTGGATTCCATCACCCTGGCTTATCAGGCACAGGGTGTGCCTGCCCACTCAGGTTGCGAGCTCACTCTACTAGGAGTGTTGCATCCTCCTGGGCGCTGACTCTTGGCGCCTCGCTGACAGATATTTGTAGGGCTGGGAGATCCCCAACACGTTCTCTAGATTCTATAGCCTTCATGTTGAACTGGTATCCTCCTGTGTTCTCACCTCAAACGGGTAGTGGCACTGAGAGGCCCCGGTTTAGCGTCGGCTTGCTAAAACTGCTCCAGAGTGTCCGTACTGTAGACCCTGTCGAGTTCCTCCATCCCCTCGGCAGCCAGACGTGGAGGAACGTCCGGGGCCAGGCCTTCACTCGAT
>NW_015507589.1:28709-31427 GCF_001515645.1 Sinocyclocheilus grahami
GAGTGTCTGTACTGTAGGCCCTGTCGAGCTCCTCCATCCCCTTGGCAGCCAGACGTGGCGGAACGTCTGGCGCCAGGCCCTCACTCGCTGAACCCTTGAGAACCGGTAGAGGGCTGTGTTCCATATGTAGAGACCTAAGTGGATCCCATATGGGTAAAGTCCACGGTATAGCCTCAGAACCCGTGTTTCCCCGGCAGACTTCTGCCATTTCCAAGAGGGTTGCAATCACCTATAATCTTCCATATGCACCTAAAGAGTTGTTCATTTGTGTAACTGCTTCTGAAACCTCCTTCGGGAAGGATGGGGCTTCCGCAACGTTCCTGTTCCAAGTGGAACGGGTATGTTTTCCCAGTGTTATCCAATCTCACTGAGTGGGTAGTGCTATGACAACAGTGAAAGCTGGTCTTCTTGTTGCGAGCCCCGGCCTACACCAAAAAGGGGCGCAGGCGGCTCGCACAGGACACTGGAAAGGGCAGCATCCTTGGCGCTTTGGTAGGGATCCCAATTCGTCGGTCACCGACGTTACGTCGAGAGTGACTGACTGAAAGGGAACGTCTCGGTTACATATGTAACCCTCGTTCCCTGAAGGAAAAAACATCACGTCACATCGCCATGGCTGCTGCACCACCGCTGACGGTCGGGTCACCGGCTCGGCTCCTCAGCGAAAACCTGGTATGCACTTGCTGCCTTTTTATGCTCACGCTGTGATCAGCGGCAGCTGGATGCAATCATCGCATGCCAATGTGCATTGCTCGTTTAGTTACACTCGAAGTAGTTTGGTCTCTCGAAGCGAGATCCCAATTCGATACCAATTCAATCCCAAGATCCCAATTCGTCGTGACGTCTCCATTCCCTCCTTCCGGGAACGAGGGTTACATACGTAACCGAGACGTTCCATGATCAGTTCTAGAGGAAAATAATATTAATATCAAGTTTCAAGTTTTAGGAAAACTATGCTATTGTTGTAACTATTAAAAGTCCTCCGGAGGTCTTTATAAGTTCACAGTTCAGCATGTTTTTGATAATTCTTGATTATTTTTTTTCTGCTATGTGATAATGCAAATTTGAGAACATTGTCTTGTTACGGTTGTCATTTCTTTGAAAATCTACTGTTGTATGTTTATTTGTAGGCCCATACAAATGACTACAACTGTGATGTTGTAGCCTCTACAAGTCAGTCCACAGTCCACATTTCCAAATCATCTTATTTGCAATTCCAAATGTGAATTTTATGGAGAAGCAAATCAAAATAATGTCCCATGAAATGACCCACCAGTGTTACCCTGCCTGCCCTGCTCTGCCCTGTCTCTGTGTTGTTTAAATAAAGTTATTTGCCAGATATTACTAAACAAGATAGATTGCTTGATCCAGATTTCACAGTATAACAGTATGACAATCAACAATGCATGACGTAAGGCAAAAATAGACACAGGCAAAAATAAAAACATTATTTTAATAATGAGCAAATCAGAGTAATAGTGTGTAAAGAACAGATTAAGTTTCTGAGAGAAATGCCTGTCTCCCCTGACATACATCCTACCCTGCAAAAACTCATTATAGGCAGGGACAGTAGCATCAAAAAATCTTGTTAAAGGGGACATAACACACAAAGTTTCGGCCAGTCTCATGCTAATCTTGAGTACCTATATAATAGTACTGCATCCTTCATATCTCAGAAGAGTCTTTAGTTTAATCAGATTCATAAAAGTAAGATACAGCTTTACGTTTCTCTCTGAAAACAGCCAAGCTCCTGGAGACGTGCCGTGAGCGGAGCTGAAGAGTTGTGAGCACTTACGTGCCGAATTCCAACAAAACAGAAATTTGATGCAGTTTTACTTACAGCCTGAGGTTCCGACTCATGACCAGGATATTTTGTCGATGGGACCGCTCTTTCTTTCAGTATCAAATTATTTGCAAATCCAGCGTCTACCTGGGCCTTGTTTATAAAACATTTGTCACTGAAATGACGGGAACAAACAAACACACTTGCGCAACTCCGTGGCTGCCCCGGAAAAACCGAATGTTTTTTGGTGAACAAATGTTTAAGGGAACAGCATCCACTGTTCCCTTAACGCTGGGTTCTTTGGGAAGCTGAAATAAGGTTCTCTTTCCCTCACATCCATAAACACACTTCTTTGGAGACATTATTCTCGAGCAAGTCCTGTGCAGCGGTGCCGATGACTTCCGTGACCCGAATGAAGCATGTTGATGGGCTGCTCTTGCTCACGCTCTGGTCGCGTGCTCTTCCGGGAGAAGTGCCCATACAAGGAATTCTGCCCTTCATGATGTCATACAGGGCCATGCTTGAAAAAAAAAACACTTTAAACTTTCTGAAACTTATACTAACCCTGAAGGAGTGTATTTGGCACAGAAATACTCTGTCTTACACACATGAGAGGATTATGATGTGTTAGTTGTTTTTGTATTATGTGAGAGGGTTATGATGTGTCATGTTGTTTTACGTTGTTGTTAGTCTGATGAAATGCCTGTTGATAATGCTGCAAATCATTTTCCCCAAAGGGACAAATAAAGATACCATACCTAATTTCCAAATCATTTTTTGAAACTTTGGGCATGTTTAGCATGAGAATGCAACTCTTTAACAGTGTAAATAACTCAGAATGCATGAAATAGCATTAGACCCCCTTTAGCGTCTGGACCAATCAAACACACAGTATATATTTTGTTAGCTAGATTTAACAAATACTCTGTAACACC
>NW_015507589.1:31437-42651 GCF_001515645.1 Sinocyclocheilus grahami
CTCTTTCTGTACTGAGTTAAGCTTTAACCCTTTCCTATACCAACTGTATGCGTGTGTGTGTGTATGTGCATGTTAGACCAGTCTATGTGTTTATGTAGTATGTTAGACTAGTTTAAGTGTTTATGTAGTTAATAAAACCTTACTTGTATCACACTTGACATGGTTCATTGTTTGCTCATAACTGGAGTCACTTAATCATGCTGATTTATTCTACAAGCTTTTGTAGAATTGTACAGTAAGGAAGTTATTTCCCTTAACCAGGAAATTAACGTTCTTAGAATTGACAAGACAGTTGACCCTGAGAGGTCAGCTAAATATCTACAGCGGATCTAAAATATTAATAATTAATTATAACTAGTTATGATTAATTATTCATTTTTCCCATGAGCTGATTCGTTACACCCCTTTAAATGTAATTTAACCTTTAAATGTATTGTGAATATGAGGAGAGAATTTTGGAACATAGTTGGAAAAGTCATGTAAGAGAAAGCAGTGGCTCCATTAGTGAATTGATTGGCTCATTTCCCTGTCAACTGCAGTCCATTTTGGTCTTCTCAGTTTCTGCGTGACTTTTGCCCTGTGCACTGTCCTGTCCATGTGCTGCTGAAATTCCTACAAGAATGTTTTGATGTGGGTATTTTCTAGCTCTATATTGAAGCTATATCTGTTATGAGGAAATAGGAAATACTTCTTGTGGCAAGGGCCATAGCAAGTTTAGAAAATTAGTGAGATCCAGGTTGAGGTGTCAAGAATTGTACCATAATTATTACACATACAAATGCAAACCTTTCTAAACATTACAAACTTAAAATTAAGCCCAGTTTGGATGGTAATTGTTTCTCATCATTTGTGATTTAATTGCTGTCCAAATCCACATCTCTTTAGTTTACAAAATGGATCAGTTCAAAATTCACTGTTTAAATAATTTCGACCATGATAACCGTTGCATTTCGCTGTAATTAAGGGGTCTCCAACCCTGCTCCTGGAGAGCTACCGTCCGGCCGATTTCAGCTCCAACCCCAATCAAACACACCTGAACCAGCTAATCAAGGTGTTTAGAGCTACTTGATAATTACTTACAGGTGTGTTGGAGCAGGGTTGTCTGCAGGACGGTAGCTCTCCAGGAGCAGGGCTGGAGATCCCTGCTGTAATTTGCATGCATTTTAGATGCACTCTTATTACTTAAATACACTTCCATGGATTCCTGGGTACCCACACCCGCAGAGGTACTGGAGGAATTGGTCAACACCCTCCGGGCCTCTCTCACACCAGTCACTACCCCACAGTCTGCCTCTGTAAGTCCCATGGCCATTCCTGCTTGCTATGCTGGTGGCGCAGCTGAGTGTGTGGAAGATTTTTATTGGTCCTCAGTGCCTACCGGCAGGGTTTGAATCCTCGTATCTGTGCTCAAATGGCCATCTATGACGATACTATGGGGTTAGAGAGCAAAGAGCCACACGCATCTCCCAATGGTTGTCAGCCTGCCAGCCTGACAAAGCCGTCCACCAGCCTGCAGCAGCCACCAGCAGTCCCCCAGTACCAGAACCCATGCATGTATCACACTTGACGTGGTTCATTGTTTGCTCATAACTGGAGTCACTTAATCATGCTGATTTATGCTACAAGCTTTTGTAGAATTGTACAGTAAGGAAGTTATTTCCCTTTACCAGGAAATTAACGTTCTTAGAATTGACAAGACAGTTGACCCTGAGAGGTCAGCTAAATATCTACAGCGGATCTAAAATATTAATAATTAATTATAACTAGTTATGATTAATTATTCATTTTTCCCATGAGCTGATTCGTTACACCCCTTTAAATGTAATTTAACCTTTAAATGTATTGTGAATATGAGGAGAGAATTTTGGAACATAGTTGGAAAAGTCATGTAAGAGAAGGCAGTGGCTCCATTAGTGAATTGATTGGCTCATTTCCCTGTCAACTGCAGTCCATTTCGGTCTTCTCAGTTTCTGCGTGACTTTTGCGCTGTGCACTGTCCTGTCCATGTGCTGCTGAAATTCCTACAAGAATGTTTTGATGTGGGTATTTTCTAGCTCTATATTGAAGCTAGATCTGTTATGAGGAAATAGGAAATACTTCTTGTGGCAAGGGCCATAGCAAGTTTAGAAAATTAGTGAGATCCAGGTTGAGGTGTCAAGAATTGTACCATAATTATTACACATACAAATGCAAACCTTTCTAAACATTACAAACTTAAAATTAAGCCCAGTTTGGATGGTAATTGTTTCTCATCATTTGTGATTTAATTGCTGTCCAAATCCACATCTCTTTAGTTTACAAAATGGATCAGTTCAAAATTCACTGTTTAAATAATTTCGACCATGATAACCGTTGCATTTCGCTGTAATTAAGGGGTCTCCAACCCTGCTCCTGGAGAGCTACCGTCCGGCCGATTTCAGCTCCAACCCCAATCAAACACACCTGAACCAGCTAATCAAGGTGTTTAGAGCTACTTGATAATTACTTACAGGTGTGTTGGAGCAGGGTTGTCTGCAGGACGGTAGCTCTCCAGGAGCAGGGCTGGAGATCCCTGCTGTAATTTGCATGCATTTTAGATGCACTCTTATTACTTAAATACACTTCCATGGATTCCTGGGTACCCACACCCGCAGAGGTACTGGAGGAATTGGTCAACACCCTCCGGGCCTCTCTCACACCAGTCACTACCCCACAGTCTGCCTCTGTAAGTCCCATGGCCATTCCTGCTTGCTATGCTGGTGGCGCAGCTGAGTGTGTGGAAGATTTTTATTGGTCCTCAGTGCCTACCGGCAGGGTTTGAATCCTCGTATCTGTGCTCAAATGGCCATCTATGACGATACTATGGGGTTAGAGAGCAAAGAGCCACACGCATCTCCCAATGGTTGTCAGCCTGCCAGCCTGACAAAGCCGTCCACCAGCCTGCAGCAGCCACCAGCAGTCCCCCAGTACCAGAACCCATGCACATGGATTCCACCAGACTTACTTGCGCTGAGCGTGCTCGCCACCTAGCGGCTGGACTATGCCTGTACTGCGCCGCTCCAGGCCATTTCATTAAACCTGCCCCGTCAGGTCCCCACGCCCTGCAGTGAGTACTATTCAACTCGAGCCAGTAATCTCAACTTTATCTTTGTTACCAGTACAACTATTCACCACCGATTGTTCTTTTCAGTCTCCGCCCTCGTCGACTCGGGCTCTTCGGGCAATTTCATATCACGAGACCTCCTAAGCGTCTCCGTCTGCCCCGCCAACGTCAGGCCCAAGAGCTCTGAGTCGAGACCATTCAGGGAAAACTGCTAGGGCGTGGGTGGGTCAACTACCAAACCCTGCCGATGAAGCTGAAGATTTGATGTCTGCATGAGGAGACCATCACATTTCTGGTACTGGAGGGATCTACCATCGTCACATCCTGGGATGCCCCTGGCTCACTTACCAGAGGTCAGATGGGAACCCGGTGAGGTAACTTGCTGGAGTGAGTCGTGCTGGCAAAACTGTCTTGGGGAGATCCCTAAACCGCCTGCGTATCTAGTCCGAGCCTAAGTTGCCTCCACCCTAGTCGAAAGTCCAGAACCTCAAGAGACACCTACTGTCCCATCTGACTATGGGGCGTTCCAGGATGTCTTTAGTAAGCAGGCCGCCACCCGCCTTCTAACTCATCGGCCATGGGACTGTGCCATCGACCTGCTGCCTGGGATGAAACTCCCCAAGGGTAGCGCATACCCTCTGTCCATCCCGGAGCGCAAGGCCATGGAGGATTACATCCAGGAGGCTCTCAAACAGGGATTCATCCAACCATCCACTTCACCAGCTGCCTCGAGCTTCTTTTTCGTGGGCAAGAAGGACGGGGGCTTGAGGCCGTGTATTGATTATCGCACGCAGAACTCCCAGACAGTAAAGCTGCCATACCCACTTCCCCTGGTCCCAGCCGCCCTTGAGGAACTCCGTGGAGCCTGCATCTTCTCCAAGTTGGACCTGCGGAGCACGTACAACCTTGTCCGAATCCGGGAAGGTGATGAGTGGAAGACGGCATTCATAACTCCCACAGGCCACTATGAATATCGGGTCATGTCGTATGGCCTAGCTAACTCACCGTCTGTCTTCCAAGGCTTCATGAACGAGGTGTTCCGGGAGTTCCTTCATCGCTTCGTGATAGTCTACATCGATGATATCCTCATATAGTCCCAGAACCTGGCTGTACTTCGCCCCCACATGAAGCAGGTCCTCCAGAGGCTCCGACAACATCACCTTTACCTTAAACTGGAGAAGTGCGAATTCCATCGCTCCACGGTTCAGTTCCTCGGTTACGTCATCAGCCGGAATGGCTGTCGCAGCACTGTGGTGAGCCTCCCAGCCTCCTTCATTATGCTTACTTTTCCAAAAAACTGACCCCAGCGGAGCAGAACTCAGACATCGGCAAATGGGAATTGCTCGCCATCAAATTAGCTCTGGAGGAGTGGCGTCACTGGCTGGAGGGAGCCCACCATCCTTTCACTGTCATCACCGACCATAAAAATCTGCAATATCTCAGAGATGCTAAAAGACTCAAACCACGTCAAGCCAGATGGGCATTGTTCTTTACTCGGTTCCAGTTCACCATCCCTTACTGTCCCGGAAATCGCAACTGCAAAGCCGATGCCCTATCGCGCCTGCACTCTCCCGACAAACCCACTGAAGCGGAACCCATTCTACCTCCAGCTCTGATAGTCAGCCCCATTCAATGGAACATCTCCAAAGACATCCTTGACACCTCTCGCACCGAGCCTGCTCCGCTGGGAGGCTCAGAGGGGAAAACCTATGTCCCAACATCACAACGCCAAACCCTTCTGGGCTCAGTTCACAGAGTACCGGGCTCTGGACACCCAGGCAGCAAACAGACCCTCCAAGCCTGGTACTGGTGGCCCAGTATGCACACCCACTGAACCGGCACTGAGCCTGCTCCACTGGGAGGCCCAAAGGGGAAAACTTATTTCCCAACATCACAACACCAAACCCTTCTGGGCTCAGTTCACAGTGTACCGGGCTCTGGACACCCAGGCAGCAAACAGACCCTCCAAGCCTGGTACTGGTGGCCCAGTATGGCCCGGGATGTCACCAGTTACGTCCGAAGCTGCTCAGTCTGTACCATGTCTCAAACTCCTCGTCATCTTCCCATAAGCAAGCTTGTCCCGCTACCCATACCACGGAGACCCTTAAAAAAAAAAGTTACATTTCATGACTTCAGTCACTTTTGACTGCAAAGGTACTAAGTGTGACCAAAAAATGTAGAGGCCCAAAGGGTTAAATGCATAATTTATGGATGCAAAAAAAACTTTTTTCATAGGTGTGTTCTTGGAATGCTCCAAACAAACGGCCACTGATCCAGATCATGGAACCAGCCGATAATCACTTCGTTATATGTGGTCTCTCAAATTGCAGGTTACATTTTTATTATACAAAAAACACGGGCATGTATGGCAGTATGGTGAATATGAAAAGCTAAGCGGTGGTGATGGTGTCTCAATCTGCACAGGGCTAGAGTACCAACAGTTACAAGGGTGTGTATTATACCAAGTTTGTTTTTAAATAACTGCCCAACAAATTAAAAATGGCAATAGCTAAGTTTCCATCACTCTGTTTTTATGCATATTTTGAAGTATCTCATCAGAAACGACAAATAATTTTTTTTTTTAAATCCCTAATTTTGCAAAAAAGTTTTTATGGTTGCTGAGGTGGTTTTTGACAAAAATAATCAATGCGAGTGATGCGAGATGGAAACACATTTAGTGAATAAAATCCTCCATGCACATCAAAAAAGTCATGTGACTTTGCTCGATGGAATGGCATAACTTGACTAACCAACGGTCCGATCTCATTGTACAGCGTCTGAAATGTTGTTATGGTCATTCTGAAATGTCTGAGTAACGTCTGGTCTAAAAGTGTTTCTGTATAATTGTCTCATAAATTGTGCATGCATGTGCTGATCTCCTTTCAATCTCCTTTTGAATACGTCTCCATATTAAAACTGGTGATTGGTGTCCATGTATCACAAAAAGCAACCTGGTCTAAAAAATAAAGTTATTGCAGTTATTGCGCATTGGGTAGGAAATAGTGCTCCCAAAACATGCCCCTTAAAAAGGCACTATAATGAACACTATAATGAATGCACTATGTGAACAAATGAGAAACTAATATAACCAATATCTTACAAAGTTAAAAGGCAGAAAATGTAAAGGAAACAATGTACTACATAGGGGATATCCAATCCTGCTCTTGGAGGGCCAACATCCTGCAGAGTTTAGTTCCATTACGCTCCAACACACTTTCCTGGAATTTTCTATTGAGTCTGAAGACCTGTGCTCAATTAGGATTAGAGCTAAAATCTGCAGAACAGTGGACCTCCAGGAAGAGGTTTGGACACCCCTGTATTACAGTATAAGCTTTACTCCCTGCATAATCACAGAAAAAAATGGCTTCATGTTTTTTTACGGTGGTTGTGGATGCATCAAACTATAGTTTGTGAAAGAGAGTTTTTATTTTTTATTATTATTTTTTTTTTAGTAGTTTAATGATGATAGGCAGCAGTTTAAGATTCCCTGTCTGACCTTTTGGGCAAAATTGTGCACCATATGGTCTAAATTCTTCTGATCACAGGAAACGAGAAGGAGACTGTGAGTTATCATCGAAATGCTCTTGATGGCTAAGTATGTCCTCCTGCTGTGCCCTTCATTATGTGTGTATGTGTGTGTTTACTGTATTTTATGTTTTTGTCTGCTTCTAATAAATTACTTACTAATGACTTACCGTAGGTCGTAACCATCCCCCTTCTCTTACCTTCCCATCAGACAACAGGCTCTGCTGGCTGCTGTCAGTGAAAAAGATGGCTGCATCAATCTACTAGAACATTCTCCCATGAGAAACATGTCAACCCCTGAGGACGTGATGACCTTGAGAAGAGAGAAGGAAAGGTTTATGAATCACCAAAAACAGCAGGCCAGTTAATGATTTTCTCCATGTGGTTTTATGGTTTTAATGTGAATCCAGCCAGTGTGTGTAACAGTGCTTGCTTACACTCACAATATAATGCATAGATGAAAGCATAAAACTAATAACATGGAATGTACCTTGTATTTCAGGGAAGTAGCCATTATCTGTTTAACACTCCCCATGAGTCAATAATTCTTCAGTGAGAAAAAGACACACAGATGAGAGAATAGTTCACATATAATTATTGTATAAATGTTGTGTAACAACTGGACTGTCACTATCGTATACACATGCAGAATTAAAGAGTATTCTTTGTCAGTATTACACAACAACCAGGAATAGGCAAAACACACATACACGCATCATTGCCTCTAAAATACCAGGATGGCTAATATTTTTTAAAAATAACAATTTTATGATTAAGACAAATCAGTTGATCTGCTCCCATCAGCTAAAACAGCTAAAAACTTAAGCTAAACACTAAAAACAGATTTTAAGATATATTTTGATGGGTTCCTTATGATTCGCTTAAAACTTTTCAAATAATATTGTAAATTCTAAGTCTAAATTCAAACTTTTATATGTAATGGTTCTCACAGTTGGCACCAACCTAATATTGTGAGTTTTGGACACGTCACTTAAGTGTGAAAATGTCGGATGACCCCTCTCCGCTTTTACCTTGGGGTACCAGCTAAGGCATTTCACCTTAACAATAAAATAACAATTAAGGAGAATTTCTGAGACTCTTACTGTATTATCAACACAAGGAAGGCACACGTGTAACAAAATTATTTTTTAAAAATAATCAATAGACAAGTAACAAGTAATATAACTATGAAGTGAATACCACAATGGATAAGAAAATTGCCACGTATGCAAGCCCATGAAAAAGACGAGGATGAGATTACAGGTGTGATCTAACAAATGTTCCCATGTTCAAATTAAAGTTCAGGGGAGTGGAGAAGCTAAGACTGAATATGAGAAAAAGATGGATGGCCAGGCCCGTGTGGCAAGCCTGGACACTGAGGGGAAATCGAGAGCCAGGATGGTGCCAGCAAGGAAGGAAGCCAGAAGGTGGAGCAGAAGAACCCAATGGCAGAGCAGAAGACCACCACAGCAGACCAGATGGGACTGAATACCCCCAAGGTGGAGCAGAAGACCAGCAGAGCAGATGAGCCCCTGGGTTGCATCGGAGACCACTGGAGTTCAAGTGGCTTATAGCAGTGGTTCTCAAACTGGGGTCCACCAGATGGCGCTAGGGAGGACGCATAAAAATTCTAGATTCTAAATTAGAAAATTATTTAAAAAAATTATTTTACCTGTATATAAGTCAGCATTGTCAACCTATGTACATTATCTTGTAAATAAAAAATAGAAAAAATAATAAAGTAATATCAATTATATGCAGCACACTACGCTGAAACGTCACCAAAAACTCAGTTGACGTACTAGTGCACAGAACGGTTAGCCATGAAAACGCTGATAAATGCTAAGACTCTTTAAAATGGATACGTTTTTAGATAGAGGATGCAGTGTCTTAGCTGGGAAGGTTAATACAGGAAAAAAAACTAAACTATAGAATATGGCTTTATGGAATATAGTGATGGCAGACCACAGTGCATGCTGTGCTTGAAGATCTTATCCATTGAAGCGCTGAAACCTTATAACCACAAAAGGATTCACTCTACACAAGGGGGCCTCCTGCTGAAAAAGTTTGAGAACAACTGGCGTAGAGAACTCTAGGAATACTGGCAAACAAGAGGACATCTGGAGTGCCTGCTGATAGCCTGACATCTGTAAGGCTGGTTCTCAGGTGGATGTCTGGAGTGCTGATGGCCTATGGGCAGACATCTCAAAGACCAGATGACACGCTGACTTCTAAGGTGCTGGCTGAGTGTGGCCCTTTTGGCAGGCCGGCTGATCGGAGAGCACCTCGGAGGACCGGCAGAGCTGGTTTTTGGAATTTGGAGGACCAGCAGAGCTGGTTGCGTCTGGTGGGCCATCAGAGCTTAAAGTATCAGGAGGGCCAACTGAGAGATGGGCATCTGGAGTGAAGGCCACAGCAAACCTAGTGAGACAAGACAACAAACAAAGGATTCAAAAGTGTTCCCCATGGTCAGGATAATGGAGCTAGGGATGGCCTTCGTGGCTGGGACGAGGGGACTAGGGACTGCCTCTGTGGCCAAGGCAAGGGAACTTAGGTTGGCCTCCTTGGCCAACAGGTATAACAGGTATAACAGAGGTCGCAGGATATCCAGAGAGTGCAACAATGGAGAAGCAGAAGCGTGTGTGGCCCAAAGTGAAGACGTCATAGGTAATAAGTATGGGTTCACCTGACCCAGATGTGTAGAGACGAATTAACTAGGTAGTGCTGCGACTACTGGGCTTGGGGTTACTAGAACCACTTGGCTTGGCAGAACTGTAGGAACATCTGCCATCAGGTGAAGCAGTGGTGCTGGTTTTCTATGCATGGATATGTTTCCATTTGTGGAGTTCCTTCTAGATTCTTTGCATCAAAAACCACTGGCAATGGAGTGGAAGCCATTTGAGTGGTACTTGCTCCCTGTGGACCCCTGTGTCTGATCAGTCTTTTAAAGGATCCTTACTGCTCACCTCATTTGGGGAAGGATCTAGAAACTCAAGGAAAAAGGTGAGTGCTCTAACACATCCATAATTTGATTGGATGTCAGATGGGCTGTCAAATACCGTATCGTCCCAAGCTCAATGAGACACCAACTGGCATCAGTGAAATGTTAATGACATTCTGCCTTCTCATGCTGGAAAGCAGCCTGCCACAGTTTTTAGTGCTTACGCACCTACCCTTTCGTCAGTAGAATAGGTGAAGAATATATTCACAGAGACACTGGATGAGACCCTAAGGAAGATTAATGAAAGTGACAAAATCTTTCTGCTGGGCTATTGTAACACAAGAGTAGGTGCAAGACATCAGGAAAAAGAGACATGTAACAACTATTAACACACTGTTGATTAGTTCAGTGAAAAATTCACACACGTCTCTGCCCTCCTCAACTATACGCAAGCCTACCTAAAAAATCCTAATAATTTGTATGCCTTACAGCTGCAGAATCAATGGTGGATAACCAAGTTTCAAGACATACAAGAGCCCTACTGAGATCCTGAAAGAAAGATACATTCTCCAGTTCATCAGCCTTGTGTGGCAGCAAAAACAATGGGGAGAGCAATGGAGCCAACAATGGAGAGCAGCAAGTATTATTATAAATTACAGACACAAGGGTGACAGGTCCATCTGTGAAAACAGCATCTATCTTCATCCTCTCTGCATCTCCAGAATCCCAATGTGGATTCAGAGCAGGTTAAAGCACAGTTGAAAGGACATTCACCTCACACCAGGTGGAGGAGAAATGTTGTGAACACAAGAAGCTGTTCATTGTCTTTGTGGGCCTTTACAAGGCCTTTGACACTGTACATTGTGTTTTTTTGTGTGTTTTTTTAAGTTCTCATGTAGTTTGGATATCTTGCAAAGTTAATTTCTACATTGTTGCAATTTCATGATAGAATGATTGTCAGAGTTACTCTAGGTGGAGTGGAATCTGCCCCCTTCACAGTAGGAACAGGTGAGAGGCAGGGAGGTATTCTTGCAACAGTCCTATATATTATCTTTCTACTGTGTATTACAGCACAACTTCAAATTTCTGCACAAGGTAGTAGAAAAACAAAAAACAAAAAGATGCAACATGAAGAAGTGAAATGCATGGTTGTTGTCCACACCGGAGCAAACAACTGTACTGTAGCCAAAGCACAATAAACTAATTTATTCTCATTATATACTCATTATATAATCATTAAACGTGGAGTATATATTCTCATTATATCCTCATTAAACTTTTTCCAAGGCCCACAATTATTACTCTGATCTCATGAGACCAAGTCAAACATTTTGGATCTAACCGCAAATTCGGTGGTACACTTAATGCCAAGAAGAGTCAGAGTACTGAAAGTAATGGAGGACTTATTAAGTACTAGAATATTTTTACATGGTTTAATTTAATTAAGGGCTTGCTTATTTTTGCAGCCTTTCATTCAAACAAAATTGGCTAATTTCACAAAAAGACATGACAAGCTGAACGTGTATTGATGGGCGCCACCACCACGCAAGGAGCTGAAGCGAGCACCGCCGCCTCGGGAGGTTCTGCAGCATGGGCTGCCACCTCTGGAGAAGCTGCAGCGGGCGCCATCGCCTCGGGGAACACGGCAGCGTGCACCACTACCTCG
>NW_015507589.1:44529-44785 GCF_001515645.1 Sinocyclocheilus grahami
GTCGCCGCCATTTTGTGAGCGTGCTCTAGTGTGGCCGCCATTACACGTGCGTTCCTCCGCGACACTCACAGTGAACAATGAACCAACAGTCAACAAAGCATAATCCATAAATTGACTTGAAGAAATTGAAGAACGGGGACCCTCACGGATTAATCGTGTCTTTAGAGATTCATTGATACCCTCACAAAAAAAATCTAACAGTACACAGTCCGGCAGATCTGAATAATGAGCGATGGCTAAATACTCTTGAATATAG
>NW_015507589.1:45216-59967 GCF_001515645.1 Sinocyclocheilus grahami
GGTGATGTGTAACAGTCTGTGTAGTGAGAGAGTCAATATGATGGAGTGACCTCCGGTGGCGATCGGATGGAAGTCCATGGACAGGATTCGTGACACTATCAGGTTTTGTCACAATGATATTCAGTTTAGTTTGGTTTTCTGTCCTTGTGTTCATTTCCTATCTGTGTGTCTGATGTGTTGCTATGTTTTTTTATTTGATTGTAGTATCCTGTTCAGCTGTGTTCGCCTCATCAACCTGTGTATTTTAGTTCCTCTGTTTAAATCCTCATTTGTTCGGTATCGTCAGTGTTACGTAGTTGTTCTACTTTGCCTGCCTGCCTTTTTTGAGTTTGTTCTGTTAATCTGTACTATTAAAACTATTTAGTAGCTTTATCTTCATCGTCGTGCTTTGGACTACCATGATTTGTGACAGCTTTAACCTTCCCTGTGTTTTGAAACTTACCTTGTTGATCTCTTGTATATTAAGGTGAATGGGGAAAAAAAACTATTTTGATATATTCCTTCTTTGATTGCTTGATATACTTACCTGTGAATATTATTTCTATGCTTCTACTGTTGGACCTCTATTGTATTTGCTCTATACTGTTGTGTGCGAGCTGCATGCTCACCCTTTGTATACTTACATTTGTTCTCAGTCAATCTGGGTTCAATCCTTGCTTCTGTGGTGGTTTGTCATAACATCCACAAGGGCATGTGCATTAACTGTTTATGGTTCATTGAAAAAGTATGAAAAATATAGTTTAAGCCATTTCCAATAAAGATATATATGTATATGAAAGTGGGATTCTCTGAGTGGGATTCTATTCCTCACTGGAAAACATGCACATAAATGCAAAAAATGGTGGAATTCATCCAATGTCTACTCCAGCCAATTAGAATTTAGAACAAACAGAGAGTGTCAAATGTTAAAATTCGATCTGTACTGTTTTGTATTACTTCATAAAAAAGAGAGAGAGAGAGAGAGAAGAATTCGGTAAAATTGTATTTTGTTCTCACTTTTACCCATGTTTAATTCTATAGAGACAAGGGTTTTAATATGGTATTTGTATACTCCTCATCAGGCACACAGTAGGATGAAGCATGTGGCAGAACATTATGAAGATGGACACATTCATCCACAGTATTCTCATCATTCGCATCATGGACAGCAGCGTGAATTGATCTCCCCCCCACCAGAGCAGGTCGCTGACCTAAACAAACAAACAAACACACACACACACACACACACACACACACACACACATGTTGGTATTGGTGGTTTACGGGGACTCTCCATTGGCATAATGGTTTTTATACTGTACAAACTGTATTTTGTATTGCCCTACACCAACCCTACACCTAAACCTACCCCTCACAAAAAACTTTGTCCATTTTTAGATTTTCACAAAAAAAAACACCATTTAGTATGTTTTTTAATCCTTTTGAATTACGGGGACACAGATAGTGTCCTCATAAACCACCTTCATATTGTAATACCTGTGTCATACCCATGTGATTATACAAATGTGTGTCCTCATAAAGCACCCAAACCAGTGCACACACACACACAAAAACACCCAAGCCTACTCACAAGATATTGTCTGTGTTGTACTTGTGTAAACACACACACACACACACATTTTTAAACAAAGTATTTTTTGTCAGGTTATAGTAACTACATTAAGAAACTTCAAATAGTCTTCTAAAAGCTTTCAAGTAATAGTGATAGAAATAGCTCAAAAAGTGCTGTGGTGCCATGATAGATGATTTTAAATGATTTGTACTATATGACAAAAAGTATGTGGACAATCCTTTCTAATAGACATGTTTATTCCAACAATTCCAGTAAAACGGCTCTTAACTCTATGCCATAGAATGTAATTTTAGAAAATGGTGTGCTTCATTGTGGTTGTTTCTGGCAATACTCTTGTGGACAATGTGGGATCCATAAAGAATTAATTCAATAACTTGAATGAGGAACTGTGTAGTTCTATAGTAATGTGATGTGTGTTTGTTTTAGGATGATGAGGACGGCATATGGGCATGACAAAACAGAAACTAGTTTTGCACTGAAAGGTAAGTGATGCACTTATGTCCTGCTAGAAGCAAACATGGGAGATTAATTATAAAAGCATTATAAAAGTTTAATCTGCAAAATCCACACAGTTAACAAATTCACAAAATAATGTGTTTGACAATATGTATCAGCTCGCATATCATTAAATTGCTCTGATCATGAATGCTAATACAAAAATTCAGAGGTGTGTGAAATCTTTTCAGAATATCATTTAGCAAATTGTTATTTGGGTTGAATAGCAACATTCGGTTATGTCAATTTCATATGGGTTTATAGAATAGTGTTTTTCAATTTATAAGTAAATTAAGATCAATTGTGGTTAACTTTACATGAAGATACTTTCACAATCACACAACATAACACTCAGAACCGCCCTGCAAGATAAAGAAATTGGGAAGGCATTGATTTTAGGTGTTTCATGCACATTGTATATTAACATTGTTTTTTTGTTTTGTTTTTTGTAGTCAAGACTTTTTGTAGCCACGTTATGTGGCTATACAGGCTATACAGAAGTAGAGTATATACAGTAGTGGCTTAGCACAATTAGTGTTGTCTGTCTTGCCTATTTTTAAGTATACTTAAAAGTTAATATCTAATCAAATGATAAGACTACAAGTCATAAAAGTAATGCATGCTGTTCTGATATTTTCAAAGTTAAGAAAATAATTGTACTGATCTGATAATAAAGATACAATACAATTTTAATTACATTTTTGAGTAAAGCCCAGGGCAAAGACTTCGGTTTTCCTAGGCCGGCCATCACGTTTGGCTATTCATGTATATAAAGAGAATATCCATGCAGAAAAATCCATAGGAAAAACAATTAATAATAAAATAAAATAATAAAAATGAAGTCCAACAGTAATGTTCTTATCTGTCACTTTTTGCTATAAAAAATATTTATTTATTCATTTATTATTATTATTTTTAAAATAGGTATGTTACTAATCTAATCTGAAGTTTAGCTTTTATTTTTCTATATTCTTCTTAGAGAACGTCTCGGTTACATACGTAACTCTCGTTTCCCGATGGAGGTAACGGAAACGTTATGTCGTTATCGTCATTATGGGGATTCACTTGGGAGCCCCAATCATCTCTGACTTTAAGAGAAAATGCCAATTAAATTTTCCTAGTGGATTTTGCATACCTGAGCCACTCCCCGTGCATACAGGTATAAATAGGCGACAGGTGCATCCACTCTTCAGGTTTTACGCTGAGGAGCTGAGAACTTGTCCCTGGCTGCCAGCGATGGTTCGAGGTTGTGGCAAGGGGACATAACGTCTCCGTTCCCTCCATCAGGGAACGAGGGTTACGTACATAACAGAGACGTTCCCTATCTATCGGTCACTACAAGTTATGTCGTGATCGATATTATGGGGCCCTGGAAAGCGCCACAACCTGAACCCCGTCACAACCCCATGACGTAGCCAAAGTTGGCAAGTGACCGCGTGTCAGACAAACGCTACGCAAAGGTTGTAACCTTCCCACCGCCCCCAACGCAAATTCGCTGACCTTGGTACCCGCAGGGACCACAGGTGAACACAACTCTGCTGAAGATAGCCAAGCTGCTGTTCCTTTTCCCACAGAAATTTCTTAACAGGAGGAATTTTGACCTTCAACGAAAGATTTGCTTCAAGTCTTTCCGATTTGTAGTTTACAGCTTAGGCAGAAAAGATGAGGAAGCGAGACTTCCGGAGAAGGGCGCTACGGAGGCCACACCTACCCATAGGGAGGTAACATGTGGAGATTCTCATATGGACTGACCCATGCCTGGGGCAGTACTACAAATGGAATGGGTCTCTGGGGCAGGTCCTACCTAAGAGTACGGATGGAACAACTGCCAGCAGAGACTGACAGAACACTCTGTCAAAGGGAAGACACAGGTTTACAGAGAGGGAAACCTTAGCATGGAAGAATACTCATATTGAATTGCCCACAGGGAATCAAGCCATATGGACACCTAGCCCAGTACAGGGGCTGACCGGAGACCCGGGCAAGCTAACACCGATACTGGGCCTGGTGTCAGACTGCTCCGCCAAGTCTGACTGCCGGGGGTGCTGGAGGATACTCCGCCAAGGTTCGCCGTCCGTGGAACTTACTGGAGGAGGAGAAAAGCGCTTGCATCCCCGGGTGAGGGGGAATGGCGCAACAAGCGTGACACCGGCCAGTTCTACCTGCCGATTACCTGTTACCCAACACACATGAACAAAAAGGCTTAACGCGGAGACTGTAGAATCTCGTGAAGGTGTTCTGTATCGCCCAGCCCGCAGCTCTACAGATGTCTGCCAGAGAGGTGCCGTGCGCCATTGGTACGGACGGATAGACATTGGGGATTGGTACGCCAAGGCGATGGCATCCACTATCCAGTGGGCCAACCTCAGCCTGGAGACAGCCTTCCCTTTCTGCTGACCTCTGTAGCAGACAAAGAGCTGCTCAGAGCTTCTAAAGCTCTGGGTGCAGTCCACGTATATGCGCAGTGCTCTTACGGGACACAGCAATGCAAGGGCTGGATTTGCCTCCTCCGAGGTTCAGGTTCACCACCTGATCTCGGAAGGGAGTGGTGGGAACCTTGGGCACGTATACAGGCCGGGTCTTAGGACAACGTGAGAGTAGGCTGGCCCGAACACAAGGGACTCTTCGCTTACAAAATGCTTTGAGGTCCCCGACCCTCTTGATGGAAGTGAGCACGGTCAGGAGTGCTGTCTTAGCAGACAGGAAATTAAGCTCGACTGAATCCAGCGGCTCAAAGGGACCCCTCTGAAGTGCCAGGACGATAGAGAGGTCCCAGGAGGGCACCAGGGGTGGCTTAGGAGGATTTAACCTTCTGGCACTCCTCAGGAACCTGACAATGAGATCGTGCTTTCGCAGGGACCGGCCGTCCACTGCATCGTGATGTGCTGCGATGGCAGCCACATACACTTTCATGGTGGAGGGTGACAGTCTACGCTCCAACCTTTATTGCAGGAAAGAAAGCACTACTCCAATCATGCATCTTCGGGGGTCTTCTCGGCGAGAAGAACACAAGTTCATGAACAGACTCCATTTCAGAGCATAGGCTTGCCTCGTAGAGGGAGCTCTAGCCTGAGTGATCGTGTTAACCACCGCAGGTGACAGATCAGCTAGGTCTGCTGCATCCCGTCCAGGAGCCACACGTGGAGGTTCCAAAGGTCTGGACGCGGGTGCCAATTGGTGCCGAGCCCCTGAGAGAGGAGATCTTGTCTCAGGGGGATGCGCCAGGGCGGGGCTGTTGCGAGGAGCATGAGTTCTGGAAACCAGGTCCTGGTGGGCCAGAAAGGCACAACCATTAAGACCTGCTCCTCGTCTTCCCTGACCTTGCACAGTGCCTGTGCGAGAAGGTTCACTGGGGCAAACGCATACTTGAGCCCGAGGCCAGCTATGTGCCAGTGCGTCCATGCCGAGGGGGGCCTCGGTCAGGGAGTAGTACAGCTGGCAGTGGGAGGACTCGCGGGAAGCAAACAGGTCCACCTGGGCTTCCCCGAATCGACTCCAGATCAGCTGGATCGTCTCGGGATGGAGTCGCCATTCTCTGGGGAACGTGAGCTGTCGTGAGAGCACATCGGCAGCACGATTGAGTTCCCCCGGAATGTGGGTCTGACTCCAGAGGAGGAGATGGCGGGCGAGCTGTGACATGCAACGTGATCGTAGACCTCCCTGCTGGTTGATGCGCGAAACCGCCGCAGTATTGTCCGTGTGGACCAACACGTGCTTGTCTTGCAGCAGTGGCCGGAACTGCCAACAGCTCTAGGCAATTGATGTGCCAAAGCAGTCGGGGCCCGGTCCAGAGCCCAGAGGCTGCCTGCCCATTGCATGTAGCACCCCAGCCCGTACTGGGGGCATCCATCGTGCCAACGACATGCCGGGACACTTGTCCTAAGGGCATCTCGGCCCGTAGAAAAGCAAGGTCCGACCAGGGACTGAATAGGCGGCGACACGTTGGTGTGATGGTGACACAATGTGTACCGTGGCACCATGCCCACCTCGGGACTCGGGAGTGTAGCCAGTGCTGAAGTGGTCTCATATGGAGCAATCCGAGCGGCGTGAATGCGGCTGCAGATGCCATATGCCCCAGGAGCCTCTGAAAGTGTTTCAGTGTTACCACCGGAGCCCCAGGTCCCTGTGATCACACAACTGATCTCGCTACCGGGCCATAATGAGCCAGTCGTCGATATAGTTGAGGATCCTGATGCCCACTTCCCGTAATGGGGCAAGGGCGCCCTCCGCAACCTTCGTAAAAACGCGGGGGGACAGGGACAACCCAAAGGAGAGGACCCTGTACTGCCATGCACGACCCTCAAACGCAAAAAGTAGAAACGGCCTATGTCGAGGGAGAATCGAGACATGAAAGTAAGCATCCTTCAGGTCGACCGTTGCAAACCAATCCTGGGGCTGGATGCATCTGATGATGCTCTTCTGCGTCGACATCTTGAACGGATGCTTGTGAAGGGCCCGATTCAAGACTCGCAGATCCAGGATTGGCTGGAGGCCACCGCCCTTTTTGGGTACGATGAAGTAAGGGCAGTAAAACCCCTGCTTCATCTCGGCTGGAGGGACTGGCTCGATTGCATCCTTTGCCAGGAGGACAGCAGTCTCCTCGTGCAAGACAAGTGCATCTTAGACTGCCACCGAAGTCTCGAGAATGCCGCTGAACCTGGGAGGTTGCCTGGCGAACTGAATCGCATAGCCGAGTCGGATTGTGCGAATGAGCCAACGGGACATGTTGGGCAGCGCAAGCTACGCCCCCAAACTCCGTACGAGTGGCCCCAAAGGAACAATCGACGCACCCGCAGTGGTGCAGCGGAGGGGAGTCGAACTGGATAGGCCAGAAGGCATCGCGTTCTGACTGATCACAGCAGAACTTCCCGTGTCCCCGGAGGGACTGGCCAGAGCTGCGTGGAGAGGCAACGCGTCTCCCAACCGCAGCTTCTTGGCTGCTGGCAAAGGGGGGCATCGTGGGCGAGAGTAAGGAAGCAGTGCATCACTCACTGTCAACCCACGGGCCTGAGAACCTGGAGGAAAAGGAAATGGCTCTTTCTTTGAAAATGTGGGAGGAACAGAAACAAACAAGAATTGAAGATTCTCCTCTGGGGGAAGGAGCGGCGCTGTCTCCACCACCTCCTGAGAAAGAGCAGCTTCCCACATCTCTGGGTTGCTCGTGTCAGGGCCGCTTCATCGACATCTTAGACGACTTAGTGGCCGGCTGGGACACGGGCGCGCTGCACTCCTGTGAGAGGCTCGACGCGCTGGCCTTGGCGTAGTTTCAGCACAGGGCGGAGCGGCTCTGGTGGACGCAGGAGGGCGCCCACGGTTATGAGCTGGCTGAGGCTTTGCCCCGTGGCGGAGCGGGGGCTGGGGTCTGTGCTGGATGGCCTCGGTCAGCTTCTGTACTGCAGAGAACTGCTGGGCAAAGTCCTCGACAGTGTCGCCGAACAGCCCAACCTGGGAGACAAGAGCATCAAGAAAACATACTTTGTCGACATCTCTCATCTCTGCCAGATTGAGCCAGAGATGGCGCTCTTGGACCACCAGCGTGGACATCGCCTTCACGAGGGACCACGCCATGACTTTTGTCACCTGTAGGGCGAAGTCAGTTGCCGAGCGCAGCTCCTGCATCAACCTCGGGGTCGGAATTACCCTCATGCATTGCTTTGAGTGCCTTGGCCTGGTGAACTTGTAAGATGACCATGGCATGCATTGCAGAGGCAGCCTGGCCCGCAGCACTGCAAGCCTTGGCCGCGAGAGCGGCTGTCAGCTTACAGGATTTGGATGGGATGCGCGGACGATTCCTCCAGGTGGCGGCGTTTTGCGGTCACAAGTGCACCGCAGCCGCTCTCTCCACCTGGGGAATGTCAGTGTACCCCCTGGCCGCCCTGCCATCGAGGGTAGTGAGGACGGAGGAGGGAGACGAGCGGCTTCTGGCCGTAAAAGGGGCCATACACGACTTTGTCAGCTCCTCATGCACCTCCGGGAAGAAAGGCACCAGAGCAGAATGCGGTTGTGGGCCGTGTCCCGTTCCGAGAAACCAATCATCCAGCCGTGAGGGCTCGGGACTAGGTGGTCTGTTGATCTCCAGCCCGATACACACGGCTGCCCGGGCAGAGGGACCACGCCATGACTTTTGTCACCTGTAGGGCGAAGTCAGTTGCCGAGCGCAGCTCCTGCATCAACCTCGGGGTCGGAATTACCCTCATGCATTGCTTTGAGTGCCTTGGCCTGGTGAACTTGTAAGATGACCATGGCATGCATTGCAGAGGCAGCCTGGCCCGCAGCACTGCAAGCCTTGGCCGCGAGAGCGGCTGTCAGCTTACAGGATTTGGATGGGATGCGCGGACGATTCCTCCAGGTGGCGGCGTTTTGCGGTCACAAGTGCACCGCAGCCGCTCTCTCCACCTGGGGAATGTCAGTGTACCCCCTGGCCGCCCTGCCATCGAGGGTAGTGAGGACGGAGGAGGGAGACGAGCGGCTTCTGGCCGTAAAAGGGGCCATACACGACTTTGTCAGCTCCTCATGCACCTCCGGGAAGAAAGGCACCAGAGCAGAACGTGGTTGTGAGCCGTGTCCCGTTCCGAGAAACCAATCATCCAGCCGCGAGGGCTCGGGACTAGGGGGTCTGTTGATCTCCGATACACACGGCTGCCCGGGCAAGCATGGCCGTTAACTCTGGGTCCAATTTGGTGGAGGCGACAACACCCGAGGGGGGCAGCCCCACCAAATCTTCCATCCCCCGATGCTTCTATCAACATCTGATCTTCTGGGGGTGCACCGAGTGAAACGCCCTTAGACGGGCCAGCAGAATCACTCGGGAACCGAATGGAACTCTCGCTGCATGAGGCATAAGAGGTCCATGGGGGCGTGCCCGGTGGAGAAGCTCTTATCGTAAACCTCAAATCTCCCAGAGCGCCAGCCGGTGGTCCTCTGCTCGAGCCAGAGGGACCGGGACTGGTGATGGCAGAGGGTGCCACTCTTTTTATAAAAGAGAAGCAAGATCGCAGCGAGGTCATGGTCATACGCTCGCAATGAGCGCATGAGCCATCCACGAACGCCGCTTCAGCGTGTTGGATGCCCAGACACTGAAGACAACAATTGTGTCCATCCTCAGAAGACCGCACCCAAGAGGACACGGACGGATAGTCATCTTTAAAAAGATGTGAACCGACCATGTTTAGGAAATCTGCTCTTTTAGATTGAAGTGCCCAGGGGAATCGCTGACGACAGGGACACCGCTGTTCACACTGTACCGCCAACCAAGAACAGCTACCAGTCAGAAGAAGAAAGGCTTTGTGGAGAATAGCACTCTTCATTCACTCGGCTCCAAAGCAAAAATCTGAAAGTGGATGCACCTGTTGCCTGTTTCTACCCGTATGCATGGGGATTGGCTCAGGTATGCAAAATCCACTAGCCAAATTTCATTGGTGTTTTCTCTTAAAGTCAGAGCTGATTGGGACTCCCAAGTGAATCCCCATAATGACATAACTCGTAGTGACCGACAGATAGGGAACTCCATTTACATTTCTCTGTTCATTTAGTAAGAGAGTAACTTGATGAGAGTGAAGTAAAGAGACCATTGTAGAAAAAGCTGCTTCTCTCCAGTGAATTTTTATTTTGAGTGCAACCTGCACAAGTTTAACAAATCCTACTTTTACATTTACATTATGAATATGTGTAATACATCTCGTGGACATGTTAAGTGATTATACCATCAGTTATTCTATTATAGAATTAAAGCTGGTGTTAATATCTTACAAGGCCTCACAAAATTGGTGAGCAAAGATTATTTGGTATGTAATGTATTGGCTGTTGGCATGTAAAGTTCAAACTAATCAGCTTCAATTATTGGCCAAAGTTTTGTGCGTTGTGGAAATTAGAATTTATCTACACAGGCTTCAGAATATGTTTTCAATAACTGAAAAGAGTCCAAAATATTTTGATTGTACTGCTTACAATAATTTCAGATTTCCCTTTCATGGTCCAAAAGAAAAATCTCATTACTGCAATCACACATGCTCTCTCTCTCTCGTTTCTTGCTTTCTCTACATCTCTCTCTCTCTCTCTCTCTCTCTCTCTCTCTCTATCTCTCTTGCACACACACACACATACACTACCTTGTTGCTCCAATTAACACTAGATAGCAGCATAAGCCTCTGTTGTTAGTTCCCTATCTGTCGGTCACTACGAGTTATGTCGTGACGACATTAGGGTTCTAATTTGGGAGCCCAGTCATCTCTGAGTTTAAAAGAAAACGCCAATGAGAATTGGCTAGTGGATTTTGCATGCTGAGCCACTCCCCATGCCTACGGGTATATAATGCAACTGCGTGCATCCACTCATTCAGATTTTTACTTCAGAGCAGAGTAGTTTATGCCACGCGTAACTACAAAGTAATTTCATCTTTGTATTGGAGAGAGGGCTGTTCCTGGTTGGCGGTACTGCACAAACAGCGGTGTCCCTGAGAGTCAGCGATTTCCCTGGGTGCTTCAACTAAGGCCTGTAAGCTGTCGGCGTCTCTCACTGCCAAAGCTTACGGTGCTGCGGGCCAAGCTGCCTCTGCATTGCATGCCATGGCTATCCTGCTTCAACTAAAAGAGCAGTTTCCCTAAAAGAGCAAATCACGGACGATTCGCGTCTTTTTAAAGATGCCGCTTCGTCCGTGTCCTCTTGGATGGATCATGTCTCTACTGTCAGCGCATGTCCATGGCATCACTGCAATCGCATCTCTCCTTACTCAAGGGGAGTGGAGGAGACCCCTCTGTCACTACCCATCTCGGTTTTTCTGCCATGAGCACAGCACCACCAGCTCGTGCTCTGGGAGATCTGAGGGTGACATTGAGAGCTTCTCCGTCGGGCCATGCCCTACGGACGTCTCACTCCTCCCACAGCTCATGTCCTGTGCAGCTGCCGAGTGATTCTGCTGGGCTGTCTCACGGCGGTCCCGGCGTTTCATTTGGTGTGCCGCCAGAGGATCAGATGTCAATCGCAGCATCTGGGGATGAGCTATCAGCCTCTGTGGATGAAGATTCGGTGGGGCTTCCCCCCTCGGGTGTTGTCGCCACTGCCGAATCAGACCCAAAGCTGACGACCATGATTGCCCGGGCAGCCGTGAGCATTGGGCTGGAGGTGACTACACCTCTCAGCTCTGAGCAATCGCGGCGGGACTATTGGTTTCTCGGCGCAGAGCACAGCTCACAACCACATTGTGCTCTGGTTCCTTTCCTCCCAGAGGTGCATGAAGAAGTGAAGGAGTCATGGACGGCCGCTTTTATGGCCAAAAGCTGCTCGTCTCCTTCTTCCGTCCTCACTACCCTCGGTGGCAGGGCAGCTAGGGGGTATGTAGACATTCCCCAGGTGGAGAGAGCGTTTGCGGTGCACCTGTACTCACAAAACGGCGCCACTTGGAGGAATCGTCTGCGTCTCCCGTCTAAGGCCTGTAAGCTGTTGGCGGCTCTCACTGCCAAAGCTTACGGTGCTGTGGCCCAAGCTGCCTCTGCATTGCATGCCATGGCTATCCTGCAAGTACACCAATCCAAGGCACTGAAACAAATGCACGAGGTTAGTACCGACCCGAGGTTGATGCAGGAGCTGCGCACGGTGACTGACTTCGCCCTCTGGGCAATGAAAGTCACGGCGCAGTCCCTCAGGAAGGCGATGTCCACTCTCGTGGTCCAAGAGCGCCATCCCTGGCTCAACCTGGCCTGCGTTCTCCACAGCATCTCTGTTTCGTGCTGACTCAACACCAAGACAGGGATGTGAAGCTCCTCTCAGGAAAGCCGTGCCCCCCGTGGCTCTCCGTGGCGACCATTTCCTGAAGGCTCGCTTCCTCATCGTTCTGCCAGGCTGAAAGTACAAATGGGGAAGATTTTAAGCAATCTTTCACTGAAGGTTGAAATCTCTTCCAAAAAATGTTTTGGGACGGAACAGCAGCATGGCCTTCTCCAGCAGCGATGTACTCACCATTTGGTCCCCTTCGGTACCAAGGTCACTGAATTTGCGCTGGGGCTTGTCAACACTGCAGCGCCACAGGGTTGTGACATTAGGTTGTGGCGACATCAGGTTGTGGCGTTTTTCATAGACCCCTAATGTCTTCATGTCAACTCGTAGTGACCGGCAGATAGGGAACATCTCGGTTATGTACGTAATCCTCTTTCCCTGATGTTAAGCATGCAAAATCCACTTGCCAATTCTAATTGGCGTTCTCTCTTAAAGTCAGAGATGATTGGGCTCCCAAGTTAGACCCCTAATGTCATCACGACAAAACGTCTCTGTTGCCTCCATCAGGGAACGAGGGTTACGTACATAACCGAGACATTCTTAAATGATGCTTTCACAATAGTAAAGAAAGGCTTCAGCCTCACCAAAGCAAGACACATAGGCCAGACTATCTAACAGCTTGTGCCAGTGCAAACTCTCTTTTAACATTAAAAAACTACTGTCAGGATTAACAAAAGACACACAATGGAAAAAAAGAGTGATGAAAAGGCAATGTAGGGGGGGGGCGCAAACAAACTGAATGACACTGTTAATGCACGCAGCAGGACTGAATGCAACTGTTAAATAACCATTTAAAAAGGGACATAATAATGTATAATTACTGATTAGCTAAAAAATGGAAGTTGAAAATTCAACTGTTAAAGCATGAAATAAGATACCACAAATCAGTGAATTTGAGGTTAATGTGGGTGTATTATAAGTACAGTAATCATTAACCATTTGTAATCATTCAAAAAATATCAGCTATTGATATTAATTTGATTCAGAGATGAAGGCCATAATACTAATGTTGTCCACATGAGGGAGCCACATTTGATATCAAATCCTTTAAGATCTCAGTTTAAAGACACTTATTTTTAAAGAAAATTGTTCAATAATTTGACAAATTACATATAAATTCATTATATTTTCATAAAGTTGAATAAAGACCAATATAATAAGTATACAAAAACTCTAATCTCCTAAATACTTAGACCATTAATTTGATTTAAATCTTAATTTTAATGTTATTGACAATATATTTGTCTATAGTTGTAGTTGACTAACATGACTGAATGTATGTCCAATTGAAGAAGTGACACTATAATATTTATCTATTTTAATATTGTACATATAATAATACTTCCATAAAAACTCAAATTTTACTTGAAAAGAGTCATGTCCATTGGATAACTATATCATCTACACAAGCCATTGTGCTTGGACAGCAATGATCGCCTCAAGTTAAACTGCATTGTTTCAGTTACCTTCTGTGTCATTGCCCACAATGCTTTGGTGATGGGACTTTGAAATAAAAAACAGAGAAAACAATAAAAAGCATGACATGTCCAGCTAGCCAACTCCATCCAAGCTCCATGATCCATTTTTATTTATTTATTTTTATTATTTGAATGCCAAATAATATAACAAAAATATATAAAAACAATACTGATTCGCTAAAATCCCAAAAGTGGGAGGGTCTGGGGTGCAGTGCTCTGCGCCCCGAGTACAATCTGAAACAAGCCAGTTAGAGTTCAGCCTCAAGTCACATGCTTTTCAAAAGTGTACAAACAAAATAGAGTTTTTATTTTTAATAGGTGCTAACATGACTACCAGTCGAAAATAGTATTACTAAATACTATTCATTATTATTTTGCAATATATATTTAACTTTTTTTTAACACGAAGTAGGCTTTTTCCCTGGCTAACTTGAAGGGGGCGGCGCCCCAGCACCCCCCTATTGTCCAGCTGCCACTGGTTGCCAGCAATGGTTGCTATAGAAGTCAATGGTTGCCAGCAAATGTTTGGTTTCATTTGCACATTGTCAGTAGATCACCTGCAGAACTTTCCATTCCCATTTGGGTTTTATGGGATTCTGGTCTCACTCTTAGTTGCCCTGTTTAGTAAATATGGGCCTTGATCTGTGGTGAAAGAAAGGAGTTACACTCACAAGAGGAGCCAAGCCCTTTGTCTCTTCTAATCCAAGCAATGTACCTGACTGAGACTGTTGTGTATTACAATAAACTAAAAATAAACCTTTGTCTATTTCCAGTTAGAAACCAGGGCATCCCAGGTAGAGGATGGAGCAGAGACACTTGACCTATGCCTAATAGGGATTGACCAGCCATACAACCAAGTGGAGGCCTCCTTAAGTGCTAGCTGAGTTTATAAATGCCTTCTGAGAATTTGGAAAGGAGGGCTGCAGCTGAACACAGAGGGGCATCTAGATCAGCAGGGGAAGAAGGGCTGCCTCCAGAGCTGCCATCATCTTTGCCATCTAGTCTAGTGATGTATGTGCACTTATTGCAGTGAACTCTCCATGCTGGACTGAAGAACACTGAGCTCATTAGTGCACCATTCTCTGCTCGTGATAGTGGGGTTTGACTAAATGTTTTAATGGGACTGTGTTTCTTTGATGCACATTGGGCCTCATTCATGAAACACGAGCAGAACAAATTTTTGTGTAAATAATTCGGAAAGTCATTCTGACGTAAATTTTCGGATTCATGAAAATGTACGTATTTTGAAAATGTTAGTTGGTACGAAAGAAATTTGCACCTGCTCCCTACCATGTATAAATGGTGCATAAAACATTCAAACATTCTGTATTATTTTAGACAAACTGATGACATTGCATATTTATGCACTATGTATTATAATTATATATATTTTTTCTTCTTTCTTCTTACAACGTCCATTTCATTTTTGAGATA
>NW_015507590.1:0-768 GCF_001515645.1 Sinocyclocheilus grahami
GATGTAGAAATGTATTCTGTTCTTCTGAATCACTGATTAAAAGTTAAATTATATTAAGACCTAGTGAATGAGGGGCCAGTTATCTTCATCCTAGCCTTCATGAAACCACTTTTAAATTTGTTTAGCAATATAACCTTAAGTGAAAATGGCATATTGTGCTTTTGAAGTGTTTTCCATAATCAACTTTATGAAACTTTCTGTGTTTGACAGAAGAAGAATTTCCCCTTGAAGTCATTTTATAATATTAATGACAATGAAAATAATGACAGCATTACAATTTCAGTTCATGAGGTATTTTTATAAATTTGAAAAACAAAGTACTGTCATCCACTTATTTTTGACTAACAAACAACTATCAGAAAGATGCTCAGTAACTCACTCAGTAAAATTAAATATAGAAATTGAGCTCCTAAAAGTGTAGATAAATCTGAAGCAATCTAATATCAATCAGCATTATTCTGTACTTCAAAAGCAAACATGTCTTCTGCTATGAGTTTAATTTTAGTGATTGTCTGAATAAGTAAATGGAACGTCAGTGTCTGTCATATTCTAATGGCAACTTTTCTCTTCAGGTTTCTTTGGCTTCTGATGAAACACGTCAAACGTTCAGTAACATGGATGGAGGACAGAGATTGATCTGTATCGTCTTGGCTCATGTATAAAAGTGGATGAAGGTTTTCAAGATGATCGGCGATCAGAAAGATTTTTTTGTGGCTGACATATTTGCTGGTAACGTAACTGTCCTGGTGTGAAGATACTTTTGATTTG
>NW_015507590.1:1704-3069 GCF_001515645.1 Sinocyclocheilus grahami
TGCCTGCACACAGCAGGACTTATGATGGGTACACCTGTTTGCTGTAGGATCAGAGGGCTCGCTAAAAAAGAAGATAACATGACACATTGCATTGCACAGTAAACAGATGTGTTATAATTCTCTCAGTATGTTTTTGTTTTACAGATGACTTACACGTGGTGGCAGTTCTACCCCAGCCAGTGGTGAAGCAGCGGGTTCCAGGCAGAATGTTGATGGTTGATGGAGCCAGACATACAGGAGAGATACGGGGAGTCAGTCTGACTGGAGACGACAGTCTCAGCAGAGCAATGTCATTGTTGATAGTCGTGCTGCTGTAGAGCGGATGGGTGATGACCTGCACATACAGAAAAGAGGGATCGATGCTGAAAGCTGCCTTTATAAATGGTGAACTGAGATATAAGCTTACTTTCTTTCTGTTGTTTTAACACTTCTATTATTTCCCCTTTTTTATAATACCTCTATGTGCTGAGAATTTTAAATGCATGCTAATAGGTGATTTTGGCAACTTTTAGGAGTACACTATCATATAGATGACCTCAATACATCAATTTGGAGAATGACAATCAGTATGATTTTTTTTGTTTACTTCACACTTTTTAACTTATTTTTTTAAGTGCTTTAATATTACGTCAGCCAATAAAACACACAACTGGATAACCTTCAATACATCAGCCATTCATTTGGAGAAATATGTTACAATTACTCAAAGTAAAAAACAATTATGAAAATACTTATTTGAAATACTTATTTTCAAAAATGACAAGAAATTATTTTTATTATTATTATTATTATTATTAATAATACATTTAGGTAAAGTTAAAGGATAATTTGGGTGTTATTATGTAAATAACTTTTTGCTTTTAAAATAACATAAATAATCAGTATATTATGAGTCATAAAGCATTGGTTGATCACTAATTTTGATTTTTGATTTAATCTCTGATCCACTGAGATCTATAAACATTGTTACCTTGGAAACTAATTTGACCTGGATGGGTTCAACACTGGAGCCACGATCATGTTCTCCAAGAATGACACGGTGATAGCCGACCCTGAAATGAGAGATAAAGATAAAATCAATGGTTAAAAGACAGACAGAAAGCTGAAAGAGCATCTATGAACCACTACTGAATGTGATGTTTGTCAGATTGAAGACTCTTACACGACAGCGCAGTGGGCAGCAGTGAGAACCCAGTTCTGGTTGATCAGAGATCCTCCACAGAAGTGGAAACCACTAGGCAGCTGTTTCAAAGGTAAAAGCATTGAAAACGTGAAATTTACTCTTTAAGCAAAGCAGACAAATGTGTGTTTGAAAAACAGATGAGTTACCTGAAGAGAGACCTGCCAGGGCCAAGAACCAGAGAT
>NW_015507590.1:3617-13754 GCF_001515645.1 Sinocyclocheilus grahami
TTTTAGAAAGCACTGTATTAAGCTATAAAGTTTTTTTTTTTTGTACTAATGCACATTTAAAATAATGCATTGTTTATTCATTTGCTTGTAATTTGTTAATTTATTTTAATAGAATTGATTTTGGAAAATTACTTTTTTACAGTTGCAGTTAAAATAATGCATGAGTGAATGCATAGCTGAATTCAATGCTAGCTGTTTTGACTTTATTTTGATTTAATGTGGCTTAATGTTTATTATGTATGTGCACAATAAAAAGGATTGGGATATGTTTGTACACAATACAAATCTTTTTTAGGGTTTCTCAAGAACAACAGAACAAGTGAAGTACTTTACATAATCAACATGTAAAATCTCCTTCTTCCTCATTTCTTACAATCAAACTTCTGAATGTGATTCTTTCTTTTAGAGGAAACTGCTTTCAAAATATTTTTATATTTACCATGTTTATCTTAGTTTTGCGAACCATCAAAAACCAGCAAGATAATCCGGCTTATCTAGATCTAAACAATGTGGTTTGGCCAGATTCTGATATGGTTTGATTTCTTGCCAAGATGACTAAACACAGTAACCGGAACTTTTAAAACTTTTTTTTATTTTGTAATTGTGTAGTAGATGTTTAATGAATGCTATGTAGTCTGTCCTGAGGAGCATCCTTCAGATTCAGTGTTAGAAGTCTGAAATTACAGCACTCAATAATTAATAATACTTTGCACTATGGCTTTAGTTAATGAAAAGTGAAAAATGAAAGACTTATGGAATATCAGTCTTTGTCATTTCCTAATAGAACAAGTCAAATATTCCAAATGATGGTTTTGTGTAAAGGTTATATACAAGTACAAAAACACATGCAGGAAGTTTGTTTGGCTGCTGGTGAGTTCAGTGGTGGAAAGTAACGGAGTAGTTTTACTTCGTTACTGTACTTAAGTAAATTTTTCAAGTATCTGTACTTTACTGGATTAGTTTTATTTTGAGTAACATTTACTTTTACTTCACTACATTCCAAAGCATAAGATCGTACTTTTTACTTCACTACATTTCATAAAATATATCGTTACTCCTTATAATATATCACGTGCTCTGACATGCAGAAGCGGTGTCTGATTCAAGAACAAACTGATTCTTTTTGCAATCTGTGAATATTTCCTATAGCATCTGGACCAATCAAAAACACAATTTTTCATTTGATTTAACAAATCAGTTATTCATTAGATTAACAAATCGTCACAGTCCCCTCACCCAATAAACTGGGTGCCAGGATGTCTGCAACGACACCAGGCCCCCCTGGTCCCCATGGCAACTAATGCTGATTTCACTGGTTTTATGACCCACAGGAATGTAAGTAGGGAAAATCACTGCATGTTCCAGAGCAAGAGGCACAATACACAGTAGAAATTGACTTTTCTACTAATTAATTCATAGGAAAACCTTTCTTTGAATGAACACACATATCCTTCAGCTCATGGTGTATGTTGTCTTTGATATTTTTAGACTATTCTATGCATGCTTATGATGGAACCCATTCCTGTCATCTTGCCAAAGAGTCGGTGGTTCTGTTAGGTTTTGAGAAGATGTGAGCTACAACGCACCAGGACATCCTAAGTACGTGCCAGGCTTCGGCCTTTACTTTTCCATTTACCAAGATTCTCTGACTCAAAACTGGTTCTTTTTCATCAACCAACTTCAGCAAAGATCAACTTGAACCTTTGGACTGCATCAAGCCTTTCTTTCAGACAGACGAGACATGCGGCAGATCTGCTGAATATGCAAATGGTTCCATACCTTCATATTCTTATTTTCTCTCCTCTTTACTGAGTTAAGCTTTAACCCTTTCCTATACCAACTGTATGCGTGTGTGTGTGTATGTGTATGTTAGACCAGTTTAAGTGTTTATGTAGTATGTTAGACTAGTTTAAGTGTTTATGTAGTTAATAAAGTCTTACTTGTATCACACTTGACGTTGTTCATTGTTTGCTCATAACTGGAGTCACTTAATCATGCAGATTTATGCTACAAGCTCTTTGTAGAATTGTACAGTAAGAAAGTTATTTCCCTTAACCAGGAAATTAACGTTCTTAGAATTGACAGCCAGTTGACCCTGAGAGGTCAGCTAAATATCTACAGCGGATCTAAATATTTATAATTAATTATAACTAGTTATGATTAATTATTCATATTTCCCTTATGAGCTGATTCGCTACTACATTTCATAAAACATATCGTTACTCCTTATAATATATCACGTGCTCCGACACGCAGAAGCGGTGTGTCTGATTCAAGAACGAACTGATTCTTTTTGCAATCTGTGAATATTTCCTAAGGAAAAAGGAAGAAAATTTGAGCTATTGTTTAGTTGTTTATATGTTTTTTTTTATTATTTTGTGTTTTATTTTGTTTTTACGATGTGGTTATTTGTTTATTTTATTTTATTTATTTTTCTTCTCTTAAACACTGTTCTACAGTTTAAGATTGCTCTTATATTTTGTGAATATGGATTTACTTGTTAATATTTTTGTTTGTTCAATCATTCTTCTTTAATAATAATATATATATATATTTTTTTAATTATTCTTTTCAATGAACCTTATAAATCGGTTCACAAATCACACCAAACGATTCATTCACGAATTAGAATGAACCGATTGCAGCTGTTCTCGAGTCGACAACTCACTGATTCAAATGAACCATTTAGTTTGAGTCTCCAGTGAACTGAATTCACAAGTAAGAACTGGGAGATCTTGTGAGCGCGTGCGTGCGCGACTGATGCTGCTAAAAGTAAGTTACTAATCTCGAATTTTAGGATTAATTATTGTAATTGAAAATCATATTTAGGTCAAAACTGTAAGTTGTTCCCCAGATTTGGCTATGACAAGGCTTGCAAACACTGGTATTCCACCCCCTATACACCTTGAGAACAGAATTGAAGCATTAATGAACACGGGTGAGGAATCCCCAAATGTGATTAAACATGGATCGGATCAGCCAGCAGCTAACATCGCTACTAACAGGCGCTCAAGGTCGAGCAGACAGCGACATTCAGCTCAGAGCGCAGCCGAGCCCAGGACTCTGATAGTGGGCGACTCCACTATCAGAAACATCAGTAGCAGGACTACAACTACATGCTGCTTTCATCAAGCAACCATCTCTGATGTGAACAGGGAAATCCAAAACATTCTGATGAAGCACAAGACTGCAAATCAAATCATCATCCATGTGGGGAAGAATGATATTCGGAAAGAGCAGTCAGAACTCCTTAGGAATGACTTCAGTGATCTCTTTGAAACACTTCAAAGACTTGAAGTTCAGTAGTTCATCAGTGGACCACTCCCACCAAGGGGAACTAATATGTTTTCACAGTTGCTTGGGCTAAACACATGGCTACAAAAATCCTGCAATATAAAAGGTGTGAACGTATTCGACAACTTCAATCTTTTCTGGGGCCACAGACAACTGTTTAAACCGGATGGCCTCCACCCAAACAAACTTGGTGCAAGAGTACTTAAGGGCAATATCTACTTCTCCCTCCGTCATCCTTCAGCAGAGTGTGTCAATCCACTCAGCCTGAATAGCACACACACACACCTGGTCAGAATCGTCATGTGGTTGACACATCCCACAAGGACACTGATAACACACCGCAGCCACAACAAGCACTGCTTATGGACAACATCCCGGTTGAGCCCTGCCCACCGAGCTCATCACAGACAGACTGTGACATATCAGAACAGCTCCAAGACTCAGCACCCAAGGACAACTTTCTGGAAAACAGCCGGGGAATCCAGGACAACATATCACAACCACCTGAAACACCAGAGACACAGCCCCGCTCACCAGACACACTATCCCTCTCTCCAGCATCTCCACTTCTAAACTTCTCACAGAAAATGGAGGAACTGGTGTATGCTGGGACCAAACTCTCCCACTCATTCGCTGCAACACCCCAGATATCAACTAAAAAACGGCGGGCCACCCAACCTCCAAAGCCTGTGGGCCCAGCTCATCATCCTCCTCCTGTGAGAGCTCTCCGGCCGCTGCCACAACGCCACGGCCCAAACCCTCCATCTGCTGTTGGTGAACCAAAAACAACTGATAGCAGCTCTCCGTGATATGTGTCGGATCCCCGCTATGATAGCAGCAACATTCACAATTGTTTACAGAACAACCGGGAACCCAGTGTGCCTGTGGTTTTCTCTATTTCTGGTTTATCACGTGATAGAAAGTCTAAGGCCTTCTCAAGCTGTACAATTTACTCATCTAATCTGCGGCCTACTATGCATCAAACTAAGATTGCTGTAAAGACACAAAGCAACGCCATCAAGTTAGCTTTTTTAAACATTTGCTAACTAAAAAATAAATCATTTCTAATCAATGACTTAATAACCACAAACAACCTGGATCGTCTCGGGTTACGACTGTAACCCTTGTTCCCTGAGAAAGGGAACGAGACACGTAGCGCGTCTGAAGCATGAAACTATTCCAATCCTGATTGGTGTTGTGTCATGACGTAACATGTGACCGCATAGTCGGAAGCTACAAAGGGACGCCGGCACACAACAGAGTCAGCTTTTGCGATGAAGCAAGCCGCTCCCATAGCCAGGCCTAGGATGTAAAATGGCCTTAACTCCTCCAGGGGCAAACTCCAGGCAAGTCGGCGAGATAGCCAAGGCCTGGAGATCCCCCACTCTCTTGAGCGAAGTAATTGCCAGTAGAAAGACGATCTTAAAGGTTAGGTTCTTTGCTGTAGCTGACTCGAGATGCTCGAAGGGGGCAAGTGACAGCCCTTCAAGGACCACAGCCAGATCTCAAGTTGGGACTCTGGAACGAGTCGCAGGCCTCATCCTTCATGCACCACGGAGGAAACGCACGACCAGCTGGTGCCTCCCCAGAGGCCCAGCACCTAAAGGAGCGTGGAAAGCCACAATGGCAGCCACGTACACCTTTAGTGTGGACGGGGTAAGACCAGCAGAGAAGCGATCTTGGAGGAACTCCAGCACTGAAGCCACCGGGCAGTTAACTGTGTCCAACCCACGCTCTCTACACCACGTGGAAAACACATTCCACTTTAGGCCATACAATATCCTCGTTGAGAGAGCCCTGGAACTGAGTATGGTCTCGATCAGTCCAGCCGACAAGCCAGACTCTAGGTACTGAGCCCCCTCAGGGGCCAGACCCACAGTTTCCACAGCTCTGGCCGAGGGTGAAATATCTTGCCCCCTGCCTGAGACAGCAGGTCCCTCCTCAGAGGGATCTGCCACGGCTGGCCTGCCAGGAGTGACATGATATCTGAGAACCACACCCGGGCCGGCCAGAACGGGGCTACCAGCAACAGACTGACCCCTTCTTTCCGGACCCTCTCCAGAACTCCCGTGAGCAGAGCGATCGGGGGAAAAGCATACAGGCGTGGTCTCGGTCACGTCTGTACCATGGCGTCCAGCCCCAGCGGGTGGATGCGTGAGAGAAAACCACAGTGGACAGTGGGTCGTCTCTCGAGACGCGAACAAATCCACTTCCACTGGGCCGAACCTCTCGCATATCGACTTCACCACCTCTGGGTGAAGTCTCCATTCCCCGGGCCTCGACCCCTGCCTTGACAGGACGTCTGCTCCCTGATTCTGGTCCCCAGGGATGATAGCGTGGCCTAGCCCTATCCTGGAAATCATCGCCAGGATGGACTCGATACGAGCGGGAGACACTTGTGCCCGCATCGTTGTCGAGTCCCATACCACCCCCAGGAACGTTGTTCTCTGGGTGGGCAACAACACGCTCTTTCCCGTGTTGAGTTCAACCCCAAGCTCTGAATGTGGCCAAGGACGACATCTCCTAAAATGTTACTATAATCTAACACAGGAGGGTTAGACAGTCGTGCAGAGTACAGTTTATTCCATGACTTACACAACTCATTGTGTAAGTCAGGAAAAAATGGTAAACCCCGGCGTTGAGGCTGAGACCTGTGCTGTAGGAAGCGCTCATCCAATTTACTTGTGACTTGCACTTCCTGCCTTTCTTGTGGCCAGTTAACATTAAGCTTGGCCCCAGCACGAGCTAACACATCGACCAGCTCCTCATGTGCGTGTGAATGCAGTGGCGAGCTCTCTGCAATCTTACCCGCATCGATGCTGAGCACGTCTATTTCCTCAGAATCAGACAGCTCAAACATCGGGTTCTCCTGTGAGAAGTGAGAAGTTCGGAAGTGTCAGAGGAGGACTGAGAATGTGCCGCAGCAGTCTCGAGCCCTCCTGACAGATCCATCTGCGAGCCCCACGATCTAAGCCGCTGTGCCGCCTCGGCGGACGCGGGACCCGAGCCGCGGGGTGCGCGAGCCTGGCTGGCCTCATCGAACACAGCCAGGCGCTCCCAAACAATAAACACACAGCTGATGTGTGTCCCCACCCGTTAAAAACCTCGGGCAGGGATAAACACACCGCTTAAATTGTCCACTCGCCCTGATAATCTAATGCTTGTGACAAACAACACCAAATAAGACACACAATGACACAGAGCGCTTGCTGAAGAGCAAAAAGCTGACTCTGTTGTGTGCCGGCGTCCCTTTGTAGCTTCCGACTATGCTGTCACATTTTACGTCATGACGCAACAGAAATCAGGATTGGAATAGTTTAATTCATGCTTCAGATGCGCTACGCTGAGGGGTTTCCCCTAGTGTCGTTACCGACGCAGTGTGATGTAGGTTTTTTTTTATTAGCTCTAAAAAGGGAAATATTTATAACTGGTTATGATCAATAATAAATATTTGGATTATATCTTCAAATTAACTGTAGCAGAATCAATATTACAATTATTTGATCTGTCCATCCACCGAGCAGACAATATAATCATTTATCGATTCAAGGAACTATTATTTTCCTGGCCGAGGAAGAATAAACTGTCCTTCTTTGTGCAGTGCTAGCAGTAATTTAGCAAAATGTAGCAAGGGTTCACACATTCATTGACTTCGAATTGTGAGCAGCAAACAGAGACAATCCGTTGTGAATATAAGGGATTTAATAAATGAAACTACATCTAACATATAACTAAGCAAAATACTTCTATATACACAGAATGAAACAAAGTAAGGAAAAGAGAGAGAATAGAAAAAGAATGGCAGTATTTCACATATATACACAGTATATCACCTTAAAAAGGGGCTGAAAAACTTAAACACGCATCTAAATAATTTTAAGCGGTTACTTGCATTGGTTTCGATTGCTGAAGAAGAGTCCTGATGCGGTAGACACCGGAGGTCTTTTCATGAGTTCGTGAGGAGTCAGCTGGAAGTTTTTACTTCTGGTTCTTCTGAAGAAGGAAAAGTCCACAGCGACTAATACAGCTCTTTGGACAGTGTTTGAAGTCAGATGGGGGAGATGATAGTGGGGGGCTAGTTAGAATCTCCTTGACGGCGAGGAACCATTTGGCAATTTAAACCCCCATACAACGTAAAGTCTCTGACAAGAGCTGTAATTTATCTGCAAATGTCAAAAGGTTAAAAGGGTCTCTTAAGCCATAAAAACCCAAAGATCATGCATGATTCTACGCAGACGCTACAGTGAGTTCTCTCAAGGGGGAACTACTTTCATACAGTATTAATGCATTAGAGCATGAAGTAAGGATCAAAATTGTAAAGAGACATTAATTTGCAAGGCAGAATCAGAAACTCGTGTAATTTGTGCACAAGAGTTTTATTAACTAAACACTAACACAAACTAGTCAAACAAACAAACAAACAATCACTGATACATGGGAAAGGGCAAATGAGGCGTGATGGATGAAACCATCAGGAAAAACCAGAGAATGATGCTATGAAAAGAGTCAGTTAACCACCTGAGTGAAACCATCAGCGCCGTTTTAGAGCGGTGTATACAGCTTATACTAAACCTCTGTTTCGTTTAGTTAAATGTACGATACTTGCATTGCCTTGGCCTGGAACGAGCGTACGGATGCAGTCTCGGATGAAAGTCTTGATGGTTTGGAGGTTCGGTGGTGTAGGAGTCGCGATCACCTTCTTCCGGGTTTGAAGAGTGATGAACTCCAAAGATGTTCTGACTTGATGGTGATTGGGAGTTTATTCCCAGTGGAAAGCGAAAAAGAGCTAAGAGAGACATCAGCTGAGATCCTAGGATCTTTGGTGAATGGAAAGTCAAGGCAGAGGCCTGGCAGGAACTTAGGGGTTGCAGAAGCGTTCTAGCTCACATCCTCATCTTCTCAGAGTCTAACAGAACCGCAGACTGACTGGCTATGTGTTGGAGCCCATCAGGCAAGCCCGCACCGGCTCAATGTCAACCGCACCAGCTCATTTGACAATATGAGTTTGACATTCAAACCTTTAATAAATGTATTTAAAATGCATACAGTTTTCCATCTCAATTTCAAAAGTTGTGTCTTGTTAATTGGGCCTAAAAGAGCATTTCTATGCAGGTTTTACTCTCATTTGTAAATCAGGATACATGCTATTGAATAGAATTCAAACATGTTAATAAATTCATTTAAAGTTAATAGCCTACAGTCTTCTATTTCAACTTCAAAAGGTGTGTCTTGTTTCTGATTCCTAAATGAACATTTAAATTCAGGTTTTACTCTCATATGTAATTCAGGACACATGCTATTGAATTAAATTCAAATCTGTTAATAAATTCATTTAAAGTTAATAGCCTACAGTCTTCTATTTCAACTTCAAAAGGTGTGTCTTGTTTCTGATTCCTAAATGAACATTTAAATTCAGGTTTTACTCTCATATGTAATTCAGGACACATGCTATTGAATTAAATTCAAATCTGTTAATAAATTCATTTAAAGGTATGCAGTTTTCCATAACAACTTCAAAAGCTGTGTCTTGTTACTAGTTTCTAGAAGAATATTTTAATGTTGGTTTTAGTCACAGAAATTTGAGAGAAAACATTTAATTGAAACTGAATAGCCAATTAAACGGTTTATTAAGCTGATTAATCAATACATCAATTAGTTAAAAATTCAATTTTTGAGCACATTTTTTAAAGGGTCAATTTTGTTTGTTTGTTTATTAAAAAAAAAACACTTTAATGTTTTGTAAGAGGGATCACACAAAATGCATGTTATTTTTTTAGTACTGTCCTGAGTAAGATATTTTGCATCAAAGATGTTTACATATAGTGCACAAGACAAAATAATAGCTAAATTATGTCAGAAGCTTCAGAAGAAACCCAGATGTTTCCCAGAAGACAAAATTTGTTCAATTTACCCATAGAGTCTGTGAGACCTGGAGAGTTTTTCTGAAGAATAATGGACAGTTTAACTGCTCAGGAGCTCAGGACAACTCATGAACAACTATTTAAAAAAAATAATTAATTAAATTAATTAAATTCAATAACATGTGTCCTGAATTCCTGAATTATGTAAAACCTTAATTGAAATGTTCATTTAGGAATCAGAAACAAGACACCCTTTGAAGTTGAAATAGAAGACTGTATTGATTTTAAATTAATTTATTAAAGGTTTGAATGTCAAACTCAGCCAAAACAACTGCAGTACCTTCCTCTAGGGGGCAGTAATACTGGAGACTCTTTGGAAGGTTTCGCAAGCTATTCTTGAATGTCAATAGCGTGACTTCTGCATCTCTTTTGACAATGAAAGCAACTGTAAAATGTTCTTTGAGAAATCTGTAACAAGACAGCCTTTGAAGCTGAGGTAGAAGATTGTATTTATTTTAAACTAAATTATGCATTGGTTTAAATGTCTATAATATGTGTTCTATTATAGTTCTGTGGCTAAAACCACCATCAAAATGTTCTACTAGGAATCAGTAAAAAGACAAACCCTTTGGATTTGACAAAGAAAAACATGCATTTTCAATTAATTTATTAGAAGATTTGAATTTAATTCAATAGCATGTATCCTGAATTACAAATGAGTGTAAAACCTCTTTTTGGCCCAATTAACAAAGACACACCTTTTGAAGTTGAGATGGAAAACTGTATGAATTTTAAATTAATTTATAAAAGTTTGAATGTCAAACTTGGTCTTAACAAATGCAACATGTTCCTCTAGGGGGTGGTGTACTGCACAATCTGTGAAAGGCTTTGTGAGCTTTTTGCGCAATCCTTACATTTCAATAGCTTTTGCTGTGTTGCAGTTTCGCGTATAAAACCAGCATGTAAATGTTGTTCCATGAAC
>NW_015507590.1:22605-30009 GCF_001515645.1 Sinocyclocheilus grahami
AAATGTATTTAAAATGCATACAGTTTTCCATCTCAATTTCAAAAGTTGTGTCTTGTTAATTGGGCCTAAAAGAGCATTTCTATGCAGGTTTTACTCTCATTTGTAAATCAGGATACATGCTATTGAATAGAATTCAAACATGTTAATAAATTCATTTAAAGTTAATAGCCTACAGTCTTCTATTTCAACTTCAAAAGGTGTGTCTTGTTTCTGATTCCTAAATGAACATTTAAATTCAGGTTTTACTCTCATATGTAATTCAGGACACATGCTATTGAATTAAATTCAAATCTGTTAATAAATTCATTTAAAGGTATGCAGTTTTCCATAACAACTTCAAAAGCTGTGTCTTGTTACTAGTTTCTAGAAGAATATTTTAATGTTGGTTTTAGTCACAGAAATTTGAGAGAAAACATTTAATTGAAACTGAATAGCCAATTAAACGGTTTATTAAGCTGATTAATCAATACATCAATTAGTTAAAAATTCAATTTTTGAGCACATTTTTTAAAGGGTCAATTTTGTTTGTTTGTTTATTAAAAAAAAAACACTTTAATGTTTTGTAAGAGGGATCACACAAAATGCATGTTATTTTTTTAGTACTGTCCTGAGTAAGATATTTTGCATCAAAGATGTTTACATATAGTGCACAAGACAAAATAATAGCTAAATTATGTCAGAAGCTTCAGAAGAAACCCAGATGTTTCCCAGAAGACAAAATTTGTTCAATTTACCCATAGAGTCTGTGAGACCTGGAGAGTTTTTCTGAAGAATAATGGACAGTTTAACTGCTCAGGACAAATAAGGGACTCATGAACAACTATTTAAAAAAAATAATTAATTAAATTAATTAAATTCAATAACATGTGTCCTGAATTACATATTAGTGTAAAACCTTAATTGAAATGTTCATTTAGGAATCAGAAACAAGACACCCTTTGAAGTTGAAATAGAAGACTATTGATTTTAAATTCATTTATTAAAGGTTTGAATGTCAAACTCAGCCAAAACAACTGCAGTACCTTCCTCTAGGGGGCAGTAATACTGGAGACTCTTTGGAAGGTTTCGCAAAAATAATTAATTAAATTAATTAAATTCAATAACATGTGTCCTGAATTACATATTAGTGTAAAACCTTAATTGAAATGTTCATTTAGGAATCAGAAACAAGACACCCTTTGAAGTTGAAATAGAAGACTGTATTGATTTTAAATTAATTTATTAAAGGTTTGAATGTCAAACTCAGCCAAAACAACTGCAGTACCTTCCTCTAGGGGGCAGTAATACTGGAGACTCTTTGGAAGGTTTCGCAAGCTATTCTTGAATGTCAATAGCGTGACTTCTGCATCTCTTTTGACAATGAAAGCAACTGTAAAATGTTCTTTGAGAAATCTGTAACAAGACAGCCTTTGAAGCTGAGGTAGAAGATTGTATTTATTTTAAACTAAATTATGTATTGGTTTAAATGTCTATAATATGTGTTCTATTATAGTTCTGTGGCTAAAACCACCATCAAAATGTTCTTCTAGGAATCAGTAACAAGACACACCCTTTGGATTTGAGAAAGAAAACTGCATGCATTTTAAATTATTGACAATGAAAGCAACTGTAAAATGTTCTTTGAGAAATCTGTAACAAGACAGCCTTTGAAGCTGAGGTAGAAGATTGTATTTATTTTAAACTAAATTATGTATTGGTTTAAATGTCTATAATATGTGTTCTATTATAGTTCTGTGGCTAAAACCACCATCAAAATGTTCTACTAGGAATCAGTAAAAAGACAAACCCTTTGGATTTGACAAAGAAAAACATGCATTTTCAATTAATTTATTAGAAGATTTGAATTTAATTCAATAGCATGTATCCTGAATTACAAATGAGTGTAAAACCTCTTTTTGGCCCAATTAACAAAGACACACCTTTTGAAGTTGAGATGGAAAACTGTATGAATTTTAAATTAATTTATAAAAGTTTGAATGTCAAACTTGGTCTTAACAAATGCAACATGTTCCTCTAGGGGGTGGTGTACTGCACAATCTGTGAAAGGCTTTGTGAGCTTTTTGCGCAATCCTTACATTTCAATAGCTTTTGCTGTGTTGCAGTTTCGCGTATAAAACCAGCATGTAAATGTTGTTCCATGAACAAGTAACACGACACACCCCTTAGAATTGGGACAGAATCCGAGCGTATTTATTAGAAATGAATATATGTATTTGTTGCCATTTAAATATTGTGCGTTGTGTTATAGTTCTGTGCATGAGACCAGCATGTAAATGTTGTTCTATGAACCAGTAACAAGACACACCCTTTAAAGTTGACATGTCAGACTTTGTGTATTTTTAATTTATTTATTCACATTTCTAAAATATCATACTCAGTCGAAGTAACTGCAATGTATTCCTCTAGGAAGCGGTGTACTGCACACTCTTTGGGAAGCTTCCAGAGCTCTTTCTCAGTTTTTACAATTCAATAGCTTTTGTTGTGTTACACTGTGAATAAAACCAACATCTAAATGTCATTACAAGAAACAATAACAAGACACACCCCATAAAGCTGAAATAAAGAGTATTTGTATTTTTTATTAACTGACGTATGTGTTTACATTTCAATAGCATGTGGTGTGTTATAGTTCTGCAAATTCAACCAATATCTAACTGTTATTCTATGAACCAGTAACAAGATACAGCCTTTGAAGATGAGATAAAATGCTGTATGTTTACCAAATGTTCACGCAAAGAAAGAAGGCGTAACTTTTATTCTCGCTGTAGTATTGTTGTTGCCGCTGCCGCCATGTCGTGAAGGCACTGTGTTTCGGTGCGAAAGCGAAACTACTTTGTTTGGCCTTCCAAAAGAGGACGATATCCGCTTCGTCATGCCTGCTGGTCGCTAAGGAAATACATCAACTTCGTGCTGTCAATCGCCGGATCGGCTTTCACCGTGGACGAAGCGGAGTCCAGCCCGGGGTCGTCACATGTGGTTGCCGCAAGCCCGCCGGCCACGCCGTTCTCAACCCAGGTGAAAAAGACGTAGTATTAAATGTATTAAAAATATACTTGAAATTCAAGTAGTATGTTTATAATACATTTGTATTCCCAACATGCTTATTTGAAGTGCAATAAAAATATATTTAATTGCATTTTAATGTATTTCTAAAAAGTATACTAGAAGTACTAAATATATGCTTAGTTATACTTCTAAGAAATACAGAAGCATACTTTTAATGTATTTATAAAAAGTGTACTAGAAATACTATGTTAATACATATATTTTAGTTACACTTTTAAGGGATATACTAAACACAAGCATACTTTTAGTGACTTTTTAGTGTATTTATAGAAAACATACTTATGTTACCCTTACTTAAAGTATATTTTGTCTACTTTGTGTAAGAACATAAAATGATTACACTTTTAGTGGGTTTTTAATGTACTTTATATTGCAGTATGCCTACACATGGTTATATTTTAAATATTTACATGTATTTATAATTTTAATATTTGGAAAAATTCCCACAAGGATTTCAACATCATATATGAAAAAACTGTAGCATTTGGACCAATCAGACACACAACTTTTTGTTATATTTAACAAATAATATCGAACTCCCCATCACCTAACCAAATGGCCAATTACGAGGGTCTATGGACCCTACCCCCGAAATGCACCTAACACCTCAGAAAGGCAGAACAGGCCTCTGGTTCCATGGTAACCAATGCTGATATCACTGGTTTTATGGCCTAAAAGGAATGCAGGAGATAAACTCCCTCATTTTCCTCATAAGAAAGGCACAAATGCACAGGAGAAACTGACTTTTCTACTAATTAATTCATAGGAAAACCTTCTTTGAATGAACAACCATTTTCTTCAGGCCATTGTGTATATTATTGCTGTGTTGTATTTAATCTGTTGTATTATAGACTATTTTTATTCATGCGTACGATAAACCACTCATTCAGATAAGTAACTATTTCATGTCTAGTATCTATGAATTCGCCTTCCTATGATCGAAACAAGTGTGTATATTATATGCTGATACCTATGCAACATATTGATGTTCTAAGAATCGGTACTAATTTGTGCCTCAACACTCCAGCGAATTACATATGCAAAATACCATGCTTACAGACAAAGACTCATAAAAATCCTCAGTATTTCCAACCTCCCGCTTGGGATTTCAGCCTTCCTCATTGGACGAACCCATCTTGAGAGGCGTGAATCTCTGCAGGCTTTAAAAGGCCACACTCCATGTGACCCGCCCATGTCGGTGGTTCAGGGAGATGCTAAGATGAAGATGTGAGAAACGCTCCAGGATACCAAAGCTCGTGCCAGGCTCCGGCCTAGTCCTTTTCATTCATCAAGTGATTCTGACTCAAACTAGCTCTTTCTCATCAACCAACTTCAGCAAGATCTTGGGGCCTTAAGATTGCATCAGGAATCTTTTTCAGACATACGCAAGTATCAAACTTAGTCGATTTAATTGATGCATTAAGTATCAGTTACACCTTTTTACAAGGTTTGTTGAACTAAGAATCTGACGTTTTCCCTCAGGTTTTAGATCTGCTGAACAAGTAACACGACACACCCCTTAGAATTGGGACAGAATCCGAGCGTATTTATTAGAAATGAATAGATGTATTTGTTGCCATTTAAATATTGTGCGTTGTGTTATAGTTCTGTGCATGAGACCAGCATGTAAATGTTGTTCTATGAACCAGTAACAAGACACACCCTTTAAAGTTGACATGTCAGACTTTGTGTATTTTTAATTTATTTATTCACATTTCTAAAATATCATACTCAGTCGAAGTAACTGCAATGTATTCCTCTAGGAAGCGGTGTACTGCACACTCTTTGGGAAGCTTCCAGAGCTCTTTCTCAGTTTTTACAATTCAATAGCTTTTGTTGTGTTACACTGTGAATAAAACCAACATCTAAATGTCATTACAAGAAACAATAACAAGACACACCCCATAAAGCTGAAATAAAGAGTATTTGTATTTTTTATTAACTGACGTATGTGTTTACATTTCAATAGCATGTGGTGTGTTATAGTTCTGCAAATTCAACCAATATCTAACTGTTATTCTATGAACCAGTAACAAGATACAGCCTTTGAAGATGAGATAAAATGCTGTATGTTTACCAAATGTTCACGCAAAGAAAGAAGGCGTAACTTTTATTCTCGCTGTAGTATTGTTGTTGCCGCTGCCGCCATGTCGTGAAGGCACTGTGTTTCGGTGCGAAAGCGAAACTACTTTGTTTGGCCTTCCAAAAGAGGACGATATCCGCTTCGTCATGCCTGCTGGTCGCTACGGAAATACATCAACTTCGTGCTGTCAATCGCCGGATCGGCTTTCACCGTGGACGAAGCGGAGTCCAGCCCGGGGTCGTCACATGTGGTTGCCGCAAGCCCGCCGGCCACGCCGTTCTCAACCCAGGTGAAAAAGACGTAGTATTAAATGTATTAAAAATATACTTGAAATTCAAGTAGTATGTTTATAATACATTTGTATTCCCAACATGCTTATTTGAAGTGCAATAAAAATATATTTAATTGCATTTTAATGTATTTCTAAAAAGTATACTAGAAGTACTAAATATATGCTTAGTTATACTTCTAAGAAATATACAAAACAGAAGCATACTTTTAATGTATTTATAAAAAGTGTACTAGAAATACTATGTTAATACATATATTTTAGTTACACTTTTAAGGGATATACTAAACACAAGCATACTTTTAGTGACTTTTTAGTGTATTTATAGAAAACATACTTATGTTACCCTTACTTAAAGTATATTTTGTCTACTTTGTGTAAGAACATAAAATGATTACACTTTTAGTGGGTTTTTAATGTACTTTATATTGCAGTATGCCTACACATGGTTATATTTTAAATATTTACATGTATTTATAATTTTAATATTTGGAAAAATTCCCACAAGGATTTCAACATCATATATGAAAAAACTGTAGCATTTGGACCAATCAGACACACAACTTTTTGTTATAAAACAAAAAAAACTTGTGTTTAAATTCAAACAACACACTGACTAAACATGATTGGTTCCAGAGCCATTGAACAGCTCTGATTGGTTCGTATGATAATGAGCTCACCCCAGAGAGCTTCGCATGCTCACACCAGTCTGCAGACATTTCAGATCCTGCAAAGATGCACAAATATAATACAAAAGCAGTCATTTTAACAGCACAATGTCATTTGATTTCTGTATTAGAAGAAACAGAATGATCTTATTTATATTTTTGTTTCAGGTTTTCCCTTTTTTTTCCCCACAAATGGTATGATAATGAGCTCACCCCAGAGAGCTTCGTATATAAAATATGATGCACGTGCAAATGTCTCTTGAATGTGAATATAAGTCTAAATTCAAACAGTATTATATAGAGCGGTTGCCGATCGTGTCTCTTTAGTAGGGATGAACGATACCCCTTATTTTGTTTTCGATACGATACCCATATTTTTCAAGGCGGTATCGTCGATATCGATACCGATTCGATACTTCTGCACTAAACTTTTAAATTATGAAATTTATGAAATTATTAAATTACTAAGAGTAAAATGGGTAATGAAAACCACTTAACTTTATGTTTAAAACGCATTTTAACCCGTTTAATCCCAACTTTTTCCCAGACATGAAAATATCCAAATGATGTGTCATTAGCAACCCTTTGAAATAATCAGTAATTTCTTTTTTTTTTGGAAAAGTGTGTGAAATTTTTTTCTTTTATGGTCAGTCACAATTGTAACCGGTGGGATAATGTGTATACTAAATTAACATATTTCTGCAGTCTTAAAAATGTTTATATATCTTAGCCCAGCTATTTTAAACTGTTGATCACATTCTAGGGTTACTATTAACCCTAGAAGATTCAGATGGTCACTGCAGTCACCAGTATCCAGTACGTATTCAGACCAGATGGTGGATCAGCACCTAGAAAGGACCTCCACAGCCCTGAAAGACAGCGGAGACCAGGACAACTAGATGAGCCCCAGATACAGATCCCCTCTTAAGACCTTGTCTCCTAGACGGCCACCGGGACAAGACCACAGGAACCAGATGAGTCCTCTGCACAATGTGACTTTGCTGCAGCCTGAAATTGAACTGCTGGTTGTCTGGTCAGAGGAGAACTGGCCTCCCGATTTAGCCTGGTTTCTCCCAAGGTTTTTTCTCCATTCTGTCACCGATGGAGTTCTGGTTCCTTGCCGCTGTCGCCTCTGGCTTGCTTAGTTGGGGACACTTCATTTCCAGCGATATCGTTGACTTGATTGCAAATGATTGCAAAGACACTATTTAAACTGAACAGAGCTGGATGATGACATCACTGAATTCAATGATGAACTGCCTTTAACTGAAAAATGTGTTTACTATTGTCATTTTGCA
>NW_015507590.1:30436-31524 GCF_001515645.1 Sinocyclocheilus grahami
ACAAACTGAAATCTGAGTGCAGAGACAAGCAAAGGAATAGTAAGTATATTTTCATGTTGTATCACCTCTGTTATAGAGATTTTTGAATCAGGCCTAATGGAGGGTGATTTGGTCAATCTTGGAAGAAAAACATTAGGAATGTGTCCATTCCAGCTGGCTAATTTGTACTTGCTTTCAGTCATTCATGTAAAAATCTGTTATTTAATTTTGTTTATGTTTTGTTTTTTTCTAAAGCTGCAAGGCTCTGGTGCAAAATATTGTATGCCAGGAGTCAGGACGTCTAGGCTGTGCCCAGGTCTCCGGAACCTGCAACGACACTCAGCTCCATCAGCCCTCCATCTGCGCCTTCGGATCCACCAGCTCTGTCTCCATCAGTCGGCCTCCAGATGTTGGCAGCCACACCATCTACATCTTGGCTCCTCACTCCCTCGATTCCACCGTGTTTTCAGCACTGGAATGCTCTGAGTCTGTGCCATGTGCCAAACACCATCTAAGCTACCAGAGCATCATCGTCATCCTCCCATCACCATCCCTTCGCCACATCCTGCCATCATCCCCACACTTTTCCCTCTCACCATCCCTACGCCATCTCCTTGTCCACCTCCAAAACCCCCTCCATCCCTCCCTATTCTGTTGCTTGAACTTTATCATCTTCAGTCTTTGTCTGGTGGATGGGTTGGAGATGGCTTGTCCTATCTCCACCCGTGTTCCCTAGATCTAGAGCTTGTTCTCGAGGCTGGAAGCCCGCGCTGCGGTTCTTCCCCCTCTGAGTGAGAGCTTGCTGATGTGGCCATCTTTTTCTTAGGAGATTGAGGTTGTTGGTGTGACTGAGTGGCTCGCGTGCTGCCGAGGCAACGAGTATATTACATAATTCGATTTCGATGTAAATCTTACTCACCAGACCGTATTTACCCCTCTGGTTGTTGACTGCATTTAATTCTGAGGAATAAAATGAAGTATTTTTCTGACTATGAGAAGTTAGATATCCAAGGCATCTGGGGATATAAATTTCTCGAGTGAGAGCACGCGTTAACCTCTCTTCCTTTGAGGAGGTTGAGGCGGTTTGCAGGGGCTGCTGGGCGGAGCAG
>NW_015507590.1:32464-34695 GCF_001515645.1 Sinocyclocheilus grahami
TGGTCTCTTACATCAACCACCAGGGAGGTCTGCACTCCGTTTGTACAAACTAGCGTACCAGATCCTTGTGTGGTCCCAGGGCAAACTTCTCTCGCTGAGAGCAGTTTACATTCCTGGGCATCTCAATTTGGGAGCAGACAATCTGTCGAGGCAGGGGCCGAGGCCCGGGGGCATGGATGCTTTACCCCAGGGTGGTGAAGCAGATATGGAGAGTCTTTGGCCAGGCCCAGGTGGATTTGTTTGCGACTCGCATGACATTGCACTGTCCCCTATGGTTCTCTCTAAGTCATCCAGCTCCACTGGGGCTGGATGCCATGGTACAGACGTGGCCGAGGCTTCGTCTGTACGCCTTTCCCCCGATCGCTCTGCTCCCGGGAGTTCAGGAGAGAGTGCGCTGGGACGGGGTCTGTCTTCTGTTAGTAGCCCCGTTCTGGCCAGGCCGAGTATGGTTCTCGGACCTGATTTCTCTTCTCGACGGCTCTCCATGGGAGATTCCCGTCAGGAGGGACCTCCTCTCGCAGGCGGAGGGCACGATATTTCACCCCCGCCCGGAGCTGTGGAAGTTGTGGGTGTGGCCCCTGAGGGGGCACAACTCATAGCTTCCCGTCTCTCAACCGAGGTTGTTGAGACCATTCTCCAATCCAGAGCTCCCTCCACGAGGAAACTGTACGCCTTGAAGTGGAAACTTTTCACTTCCTGGTCTGCCCAGTTGGTACAGTACTGGAGTTCCTGCAGGCCCGGTTTTCTACAGGGTTAACCCACTCCACCCTGAAGGTCTACGTGGCGGCCATTGCGGCCTACCACGCCCCTCTTGGTGGCTTTTCAGTGGGGAGGCACCCCCTGGTTACACGTTTCCTCCGCGGTGCGCTGAGGCTGAGGCCTCCGGTACGATCTCGTGTCCCTTCTTGGGACCTAGCAGTGGTGCTAGAGGCTCTCTGTAAGCCTCCATTCGAGCCTATCGAAGATATCTCTGATCGCCATCTTTCAATTAAGACTACCTTTCTTCTGGCAATATCTTCTCTCAAGAGAGTTGGGGATTTACAGGCCCTCTCAGTGGCCCCTTCCTATCTTGACTTTGCGCCCGGTCTGGCCGTCTGGCCAATGTACCCTCGGGTGGGGTATGTCCCAAAAGTCCCCTCTTCAGCACCACAGCCCATTGTACTTCAGGCCTTCAGGCCTTCTCCCTTCAGGGAACCAGACCAGCAGAAGCTTAACTGTGTGTGTCCAGTGCGAGCACTGGATGCATACGTCCACAGAGCTGCCCTGTGGAGGAGGGCGGACCAGTTGCTTGTGTGCTACGGTCCTCCTAAGAGAGGTCTTCCAGCAACTAAGCAGACCCTCAGTCGGTGGATAGTGGATGCCATCTCCTTATGTTACGAGTCCTCTGATCTCCCCTCGCCGTTAGGGGTCAAGGCTCACTCGACGCGAAGTGTGGCAGCCTCTAAGGCCTTCCTATCAGGGGTGCCTATGCAGGACATCTGCAACGCTGCGGGTTGGTCAACGCCCCTTACCTTTGTTAGGTTCTATGAGCTAGACATGCGAGCCACTCCCGGCTCTTCCGTTCTCTCACCCTAGCTGTGCAGTCTTCCACACTAGGCAGGGAATTGGAAGTCTGGCGGCGTGGGCATTCTCGTTCCCCTAGCGTTGGTCGACGCAGCTCGAGTTCCTGAAGAGGAACGTCCCAGGTTACTTATGTAACCCTAGTTCCTCGAGGGAACGAGACGCTGCGTCGCCAAACGCTAGGGGGAACGACTTCCGCGATCCACGCTCTGAATCGTATGTGAAATCAGTCCAATAGCTGAACGGGACGTCACGGCGGATGACGTCATGACCAGGAAGCTATAAAAGCACGTGCGGCGGAGCCCGCGTCAGCTTCTAGGAATGAAGCAAGCGCCGGCAGGGACGCCGGAAGTATGGCACCAAGACGCAGCGTCTCGTTCCCTCGAGGAACTAGGGTTACATACGTAACCTGAGACGATTCATCTTAGTTTAAGATTAATTTTTTTAAATAAAATTTAATTTATATGATATGTTTTATTGTTAGTGTTAGTAATGTGAATTGGTTAATTACATTTAAGTGAGTGTTAGAGGATGACAAAGGTCATCTAAATGTAAAAAACATGAAAAAATGCAATAATACAAATTAAAAAAAATGGTGATATTAAATAAATATATATATATATATATATATATATATATATATATATATATAATATGAAGAAATATTATAT
>NW_015507590.1:40786-53511 GCF_001515645.1 Sinocyclocheilus grahami
ACCCCAGGGTGGTGAAGCAGATATGGAGAGTCTTTGGCCAGGCCCAGGTGGATTTGTTTGCGACTCGCATGACATTGCACTGTCCCCTATGGTTCTCTCTAAGTCATCCAGCTCCACTGGGGCTGGATGCCATGGTACAGACGTGGCCGAGGCTTCGTCTGTACGCCTTTCCCCCGATCGCTCTGCTCCCGGGAGTTCAGGAGAGAGTGCGCTGGGACGGGGTCTGTCTTCTGTTAGTAGCCCCGTTCTGGCCAGGCCGAGTATGGTTCTCGGACCTGATTTCTCTCCTCGACGGCGCTCCGTGGGAGATTCCCGTCAGGAGAGATCTCCTCTCACAGGTGGAGGGTATGATCATCCACCCCTGCCCGGAGCTGTGGAAATTGTGGGTGTGGCCCCTGAGGATTCGTAGCTTCCGGTCTCTCAACCGAGGTTGTTGAGACCATCCTCCAATCCAGAGCTCCATCCACGAGGAAACTGTATGCCTAGAAGTGGAAACTTTTCACTTCTTGGTGCGGAGACCTCCAGCTAGACCCAGTTAACTGCCCGGTTGGTTCAGTGCTGGAGTTCTTGCAGGCCCGTTTCTCCGCAAGGTTGTCCCACTCCACCCTGAAGGTCTACGTGGTGGCTATTGTGGCCTACCACGCCCCTCTTGGTGGCCAGTCAGTGGGCAGACACCCCCTAGTTACACGTTTCCTCCACGGTGCGCTGAGGCTGAGGCCTCCGGTACGATCTCGTGTCCCCACGTCGGACCTGGCTGTGATGCTAGAGGCTCGCTGTAGGCCTCCCTTCAAGCCTATTGAGGAGATCTCGGATCGCCACCTTCCTATCAAAACTACCTTCCTCTGGCGATATCTTCTCTCAAGAGAGGTGGGGATTTGCAGGCCCTTTCAGTGGCCCCTTATTATCTTGACTTTGAGCCCGGTCTGGCCAAAGCGTTTCTGTACCCTCGAGCGGGGTATGTTCCTAAGGTCCCCTCCTCTACACCACGGCCTGTCGTGCTCCAGGCCCTCAGTCCTCGTCCCTTAGGGGATCCAGACCAGCAGAAGCTTAACTGTATGTGTCCAGTGCGAGCACTGGATGCATACGTCCACAGAGCTGCGGTGGATAGTAGATGCCATTTCTTTTTCCTATGAGTCCTCTGATCTCCCTTCGCCTCTTGGGGTCAAGGCTCACTCTACTAGAAGTGTGGCGGCCTCTGAGGCCTTCCTGGCAGGTGTCTCCATGCAGGACATCTGCGACGCCGGGGGATGTCCACGCCCCTGACCTTCGTCAGGTTCTATGACCTAGACATGCAAGCCACTCCTGGCTCCTCTGTTCTCGCGCCTTAGCTGTGCAGTCTTCCACACTAGGCAGAGACTTAGAAGTCTGGCGGCGTGGGCATTCTCGTTCCGCATTTCCGACGCAGCTCGAGTTCCTGAAGAGGAACGTCTCAGGTTACGTATGTAACCCTAGTTCCTCGAGGGAACGAGACGCTGCGTCTCAGTGTCATACTTCCGGCGTCCCTGCCAGCGCTTGCTTCATTCCTAGAAGCTGACGCTGGTCTCACCGCACGTGCTTTTATAGCTCCTGGTCATTACGTCACCCGCCCATGACGTCTCGCCCATCTATTGGTCTGATTACACATGAGGTTCAGAGCCCGTCACACTGAAGGGCGTTCCCCTAACGTTTCCGACGCAGCGTTCCCTCGAGGAACTAGGGTTACATACGTAACCTGAGACGTTTTCTTTTAACCTTAAACTGCATAAACACATTTCATTACACCAAATACACAAAATAATGTTATTTTTAGCAGCATCATATGACTCCTTTTTTTAATTAATTTATTCACATTTCTGAATTTTAAACTCAGTCAAAGCAACTGCAATGTGTTCCTCTAGGGGGCGGTGTACTGCACATCTTAAGCTTTTTCTAAATTTTTACATTTCAATACGTTTTTTCGTCTTATAGTTATGTGAATAATATCAACAATTAAATATTCTTTTAGGAACAAGTATCAAGACACCCTTAGAAATTGAGATAGAAGAGTACATTTATAGGAAATTAATTGATATATTTGTTCACATTTTAATATCATGTGTTGTCTTATAGTTCTGTGAATAAAACCAACATCTACATGTTTGTTTAGGAACAACTAACAAGAAACACCCTTTGAAGTTAAGATAGAAGAGCGTATTTACTTTACATTGATTGATGTATTCATTGACATTTCAATATCATGTGCTGTGTTATAGTTTTGTGAATAAAACCAACATTTAAATGTTCATCTATGAACCAGTAACAAGACACACCCTTTGAAGTTGAGATGGAATACTGTATGTTTTAAAAATTAATGTGTTAACAGATTCAAATTTAATTCAATAGTGTGCATCCTGATTTGTGCTGTTTGTGCTGTTGTGCTATAGTCCTGTGAATAAAACCAACATCTAAATGTTCTTGTATGAACCAGTAATAAGACACACCCCTTATATTTGAGATTTATTTTTTAAGCATTTCACAAGTGAAGCATTTAGATGGAATAATTGTGCTTTTTGCTCTACGTTTTGCACAGATGGTCCCTATCCTGCACTTTTACATTATAAGGTCCATCAGTTACAATACCTTAAGGCAGATTAAAACAAATAAAACACATTGTGTGTTCTCTTCTACATTTGAAAACAATTATAACACATTATGTTTCTTGTCCTTGTGCTAAATCGTTAAAGAACTATTGAAGATTTCCAAGGCTGAATCTCTGAAAAATGTCAAAGGTCGAACCAATTTTATATCGGTTTGTATATCGGTTTGTTTGATCTGTCTAAATTGTAATTTTATTGTAGACATTTCAGTGGCGTCGCTACTTGCGATCAGTTTCCCTGTTGTTGGGGGCATCTGGAGACGCTGTTGCTTTTTGTTCAATTTGTTTTGCCATTTTGGTGTGTGTGTGTGTGTGTTTCTTAGTTTACAGATATTTTCACTCTTCTTTTTTTCCCTTAATTTTTGTGTTTTGATTGGGCGCCTTTATGGTGAAACGTGTGTTTGATTTTTGTGAGTGGTCCTCCACGTGAGTTTGGTTCCATTGCACTCAATTGTTTTGTTTTTGTTTGTTGTACTGTGATTGTTTTAATTTATTGTGTAAGTGTTGGTTTGTCATTGTGAGTTTGATGTTTCTGTTTTTTGGCTTTTGTTTTGTGTTGTAGTAGTAGCAATAACAATTTATTATAGTCGCTATTATTATTGTCTTAGTTATTTTGGTGGATTTAAGTGTTTGTTTCCTGTCTTTGTTGGTCAGTTGTGTGGGTGGGGTGACTCTCCTTATTGTAACCCATCTGTGATAGAGTGACTGTGTCTCTTCAAGTGTATAATCTGATTTTTGCTTGTTACAGGAGCTGAGTGCCTAAGGCAGGGGCGGATTCCTGGTGTTGGTGTTTATTTCACGAGTGCTGGCTGGAGTGTGTGTGTGTGTGTGTGTGTGTGTGTCTGTCTGTCAGGGGCGCATTAATGCACGGGCTTCAAAGGACTGAAGTCTAGGGGCCTACACTGGAAAGGGGGCCCACTGGCTGCAGGGAAATTATATTTTTTGAATAAATATTTATATGGGAGTTTGCAGCAGTGACAACAGCGTTCTGTAAACAAACTCATATACTCATTTTCAGCGACGCCCTGGTTGTAGTAGCCTATGTAGTGAATGGCTCAGTTTAGGTTCCCCCCACACAGTATACAAATTGTAATTCAATTGTATTATTTATATATTACAATTGTAGCTCTTGACAGTTACCTATGGCTATGATTTTATTAATGCAGTTGTCTGATTTTATGGTCTCAGGCATTCAGAAATCACACAAAATAAAAGTAAGCAATTTTACTACGATAAAACCATGGTTAATTTTTGGTAAGGGTTGTTTTGTCCACATGTTTTTGTTGATGAAATTAAACAGGCTGTAGCATTTCTATCGCAAAAAGGTGTCCAAAAAATAAAAAATAAATAAGTGGATATTTGAATTAAATGTTTGGTCAATATTAAACAAGGATTTGATCGTCCTGTAAGTGAAACAACAGCAATTATCAGGCCTTTGGTGTCCTTTGCAGGCATTTGTAATAATGTAAATTGTTTATTTTGTATTACATTATGTATTTTAAGTGTTATTCAATGAATCCATATTTAAACCATACACCTATTGCCTCGTAGTTTTTATATAATACAGTTTAAGTCATGGAAACTAGAATATTAAGTCAGATGCGTTGTTGGTGGTGGTGAAATTATTACCGACATTAAAACACGTTACTAATGTCAACAGTCAAAAAAGTTTCACAGGATTATGAACGTAACGTTAGTTACGTGTAAGGGTGTAGGAAGCACAGATCATGGCATCAGTGATACTGTTCTGACCCAAGATCTGCCTGCACACAGCAGGACTCGTGATGGGGATGCCTGTTTGCTGTAGGATCAGAGGGCTTGCTAAAAAAGAGAGCGAGAAAAAAACAACAGACAGGTTGTTCAGAGTCATGTGAGCAACTAATATCCAATAGTATTTCTTGTAGTTCATCTTTGTTTTACAGATGACTTACTTGTGGTGGCAGTCCTACCGCAGCCAGTGGTGAAGCAGCAGGTTCCAGGCAGAATGTTGATGGTTGATGGAGCCAGACATACAGGAGAGATACGGGGAGTCAGTGTGACTGGAGACGACAGTTTCAGCAGAGCAATGTCATTGTTGATAGTCGTGCTGCTGTACACGTTACTAATGTCAACAGTCAAAAAAGTTTCACAGGATTATGAACGTAACGTTAGTTACGTGTAAGGGTGTAGGAAGCACAGATCATGGCATCAGTGATACTGTTCTGACCCAAGATCTGCCTGCACACAGCAGGACTCGTGATGGGGATGCCTGTTTGCTGTAGGATCAGAGGGCTTGCTAAAAAAGAGAGCGAGAAAAAAACAACAGACAGGTTGTTCAGAGTCATGTGAGCAACTAATATCCAATAGTATTTCTTGTAGTTCATCTTTGTTTTACAGATGACTTACTTGTGGTGGCAGTCCTACCGCAGCCAGTGGTGAAGCAGCAGGTTCCAGGCAGAATGTTGATGGTTGATGGAGCCAGACATACAGGAGAGATACGGGGAGTCAGTGTGACTGGAGACGACAGTTTCAGCAGAGCAATGTCATTGTTGATAGTCATGCTGCTGTTACTAGTGTAACTGTTACTGACTTTATAAAAGATCATCTAAGATACAAACATTCTTCATTTCTGTTGTCATTTTAACAGAAAACACTATCTTATTTTGTTATTCCTCTCTGAAATCATTAAATAATGTTACCTTGGAAACTAGTTTGACCTGGATGGGTTCAACATTGGAGCCACGATCATGTTCTCCAAGAATGACAGCCTCTATGATAGCCGACCCTAAAAAGAGAGATAAAGATAAAATGAACATATAAATGACCAATAGAAAGCTGACAGAGCATCCATTAACCACTATTGTATGTGATGTTTGTCAGATTGAAGACTCTTACACGACAGCAGTGGACAGCAGTGAGAACCCAGTTCTGGTTGATCAGGGATCCTCCACAGAAGTGGAAACCACTAGGCAGCTGTTTCAAAGGAAAAAGCATTGAAAACATAAAATGTACTCTTTAAGCAAAGTAGACAAATATGAGTTTGAAAAACAGTAGAAAATGACAATTCACAGCTACCTGGAGAGAAACCTGCCAGGGTCAAGAACCAGAGATGGCATTTTGTCCGTTCACAATCCTGCTGCCGATCGTCTGTGGCTTAATCGCAGGCACTCCACAACCTGTTATTACAGAATGTAACACATTGTTCTTGAGACAAGAATGAGACAGGAAGCTCTTAAGGCAGGTTTTCCATTTTCTATATTTGCCCATCATTATTCTTGCAAACTTCTAAAGAAGACACTTACTCAGAGCAGAGGCCACCAGAGCAAAGCAGGTGATGGAGAAGATGGTGAAGGTCATGATGTGTGATGGACTGTATCTCACTGATGTATCTGTAGGTCATCTCTCTTGCTTTTATATAATTTACAGCAGCTGAAAAATCTGAGATGTGATAGAGGTCCATCCCATCAGCTCCAATGATCTCATAGCTGAGGAATGTTTAGATCTGTTATCACTGGAGACAACTGCATCTTCATTGTCCAGAGCTGGTCTCTTACGTGCAAAGAGGATGAATTCTCCATTCTTGTGTTTATGGCTTCTGTCTATTTCCTTGAGAAGCATCATACTTTTTCGATGGGAAACATTTTTGTTGATGCTGAACAGGAAGAGATTGAAAGTGTCAGTTATGAGAAATGCACTAAAGTGAAAGTAAAAGTTCTAATATCAGTTTATAACAGCAGTTTAGATCAAACAAGCAAAGTAGTTCTTATAGGACATCTTATCATAGCCACTGAAAAGAGATGGCATCAAGGCAACCATTTTCTCTCAACATATTATTTTAGCTGTATTTTACTTTAACTGCACTCCTCAGCAACGTCACATGCATTTCTGGCATTATTTTCTAGAAAGCACTATATTACAGTAAACTCTATTAAGCTATAAAGTTTTTCTTATTTATTTTTGTATTAATGCAAAATTAAAATAATGCATTGTTTATTCATTTGCTTGTAATTTATTTATTTATTTTTTAATATAATTGATTTTGGAAAGTTACTTTTTTACAGTTGCAGTTAAAAATAATGCATGAGTGAATGAATTCAACGCTAGCTGTTTAGACTTTATTTTGATTTAATGAGGTTTAACATTTTAAAGTATGTGTACAATATAAAGCATTGGGATACGTTTGGACACAATATTGGGAAATCTTTTCATAGGGTTTCTCAAGAACAACAAAATAGAACAAGTGAAGCACTTCAAATTGCTTCATTTTTTTTTTTTTCAATCAAACTTCTAAATGTGATTCTTTCTTTTAAAGGAAACTGATTTTAATCATGTCTCTTACTTGAGATTCATGTCTTAGCAGAACAATGTTTACCAAAAAAATGTTCATCCTCAAACCCACAAAAATGTATCTTCCTCATCATAGCTAAACATTTAAACACACGTGGCTCAGCTGGATTGCATAAGATGCATGAGGTCATTTCACAGAGGCAGATCTTTAAAGCTACATTCCTGCCCAGTCTGAGACAATAACAGGCTACTGACCAGACAAACTATTGAATTCAAGAACACAAACTGTCCAGGAGCAGACTACACTAGCATCCATTAAACATCTACTACCCAATTACATAAAAATCAAGTTTCAAAAGTTCAGGTTACTGTGTTTAGTCATCTTGGTGAGAAATCAAACTGTATCCAAATCTGATCAAACCACATTGTTTAGAGCTAGATGAGCTGGATTATCTTGCTGGTTTTTGGTGGTTTGCAGAACTAAGATAAACGTGGTAAATATAACAATGTTTTGAAAGCAGTTTCCTTTAGGAGAAAGAATTGTGTTCAGAAGTTTGATTGAAAGAAATGAGGAAGAAGGGGTTTTCACAAGTTGATAATGTAAAGCCTACTTCACTTGTATTTTGTTGTTCTTGTAAAACATTTAAACAACACTTCCCAGTATTGTGTACAAACATATCCCGATGCTTTTTTATTGTACACAGATTTATGTATATATGATATAATTTTTCTTTTTTTCTTTTTAATTTTATAATAAAGTCTAAATAGGCAGCTTTTAATTCAGCTGTGAATTCACTCATGCATTATTTTTAACTGCAACTGTAGAAAACAACAGCAACTTTCCAACATTAATTCTGTTCCTAAACAAACAATTACAATAAGCAAATTACTAAACAGTGTTTTATTTTAATTTTGTATTAGTAGAAAATGAATAAGTAAAACTTGATAGCTTAAGAGTTTACTGTACTATAGTGTTTTCTAGAAAACATTACTAGAAATTCATGTAACGTTGCTGAGGAGTGCAGTTACAATAAAATATAGATAAATAAATATGTTGAGAGAAAATGGTTGACTTGATGCCATCTCTTTGTTAGCTTCAGTGCAGCTTTCATAACTGACAATTTCACTCTCTTCCTGTTCAGCATCACTGACTTGAATTAATTAAATGTCACAACATCAACAACAAACATTTTTTCCATCGAAAACATTTCATAACAAACAACGACATAAGTGAAAGTATGATTCTTCTCAAGGAAATAGACAGAAGCCACAAACACCTTCTCGAGGTCAAAGAATGCAGAATGCAGAATACAAACATTCCTCAGCTATGAGTTCGTTAGAGCTGATGGGATGGGCCTCCATCATGTCCCAGATGCTGAAAATTATCAACTACATATTTGTACATTTCATGTTTTCAATGCTTATACCTTTGAAACAGCTGCCCAATTCACTTTATCTTAAAGGGGTCATATGATGCGATTTCAGTTTTTCCTTTCTCTTTGGAGTGTTACAAGCTCTTGGTGCATAAAGAAGATCTGTAAAGTTGCAAAGACTAAAGTCTCAAAAAGAGATATAATCAACTTCGCGCTGTGGATTGCCAGATCGGCTTTCACCATGGACGAAGCGGAGTCCAGCCCGGGGTCGTTACGTGGTTGCCTCAAGCCTGCCGGACGCTCCTTCGTCGAATCTGCCGGCCGTGCCGTTCTCAAGTCCGCCCGCCGCCGCTCACTCAAGCCGGCCTCCGCTCACTCTAGGCTGCCGGCCGCTGCTCACTCTAGCCCGCCGTGTGTTTCGTTGTGAAAGCGAAACTACTTTGTTTGGCCTTCCAAAAGAGGACACGACTAGAAATCAGTGGTTAAGTTGTATTTACAACACTGTTCCAGAACACTTCAACCCAATTATTCAGATGTGTGCAGCGCATTTTTTGGAGGATTGTTTCCTGATCCTGGTAGAGTAGACTACAATGCCGGCTGTTCTGACTCACAGACTGTAAGTACGTTTTTTATATTTAAAGAATTTGCCACTGATTATTCAAACGTGAGTTTTGAGCAGTGTAGAGTAGCACTTGTTGTTTGTCATTTCTCCAATCACAAATGCAGACATGGTTTTATGTTTACGTGGCGCGATACAACGCAATGCGTAAAAAGACAGTATAAGTCATTATAATCTGTAATTATGTCCTAAAATAAAAACTTTTATAATGGGTTTTAATGTTTTTGTCTCATTGCTCCGGCCGGACAGGGCATCACAATATGGTAAGGGGCGTAACATTTCCGTCACACGCTTAAGGTAGTCGGTCAATCAGAACGCACTGGATAGCTGGCCAATCAGAGCACACCTCGCTTTTCAGACCGATGAGCTTTGTAAAAATCGATGCGTTTCAGAAAGGTGGGGCATAGAGGAGAAACAATAAGGTACAGTATGTGGAAAATAATGTTTTTTTTAACCTTAAACCACATAAAAACATTTCATTACACCAAATACACAAAATAATCTTCTTTTTAGCAACAACATATGACCCCTTTAATCTCTTTTTTTTGGGAGAACATGATCGTGGCTCCAATGTTGAACCCTTCCAGGTCAAACTAGTTTCCAAGGTAACAATGTTTAATGATTTCAGACATGAATAACAAATAGTGTTTTTATAAACAATACAAGTACTGAATATCATTCTTTAATCAAAATTGAATCACTGAGGTCATCCATATTACTTCTAAAAGATGCCAAAATATTTTTTTGTTCATTCATGCACTGAAAATTCAGCATAGGACAGAAAACATCATATTATAAACTTTTTTAAAAAAGCATGAAAGGGTTAAAATGACAACTGAAATGAAGAATGCTTGTATCTTAGATGATATTTTATAAAGTTTACTGTCACTAGTAACTGTTCATCCATATTTTCTGTATATGCAGGTCATCACCCAACCACTCTACAGCATCACGACTATCAACAATGACATTGCTCTGCTGAAACTGTCATCTCCTGTCACATTCACTCCCCGTATCTCTCCTGTATGTCTGGCTCCATCAACCATCAGCATCCTGCCTGGAACCCGCTGCTTCACCACTGGCTGGGGCCAAACTGCCACCACAAGTACGTCACCTCTAAAACAAATATGAACTGCAGGAATTACTGTTGTGTGTTACTTAGTCGCATGACTGAACAGCTTTCTCTCTCTCTCTCTCTCTTTTATCGAGCCCTATGATCCTGCAGGAAACACGCATCCCCATCACAAGTCCTGCTGTGTGCAGGCAGATCTGGGGTAAGAGCATTATCACTGATGCCATGATCTGTGCTGGAGGATCTGGATCATCATCTTGCCAGGTATATGAAGACAGATCAAGACAAACACATTACCGTATCAGTGTTGCTGCTGTTTAATCTCAAATGTGTGTTTTCCACAGGGTGATTCTGGTGGTCCTCTGGTGTGTGAGCATTCAGGGGTCTGGACTCTGGTGGGCTCTGTGTCCTGGGGAAGAAGCTCTTGTGACACCCGTTTCCCTGCCGTCTATGCCCGCATCTCCCAACTGCGCTCCTGGATCGACACGGCTATCGCTTCCAACTAGTGCAGCAGTCTGAGTATTTACCCTCCAGAGGAGACAAAAGTACATTTTATTTATTAATATGTAATACAGTTTACTCTGCTGGTGGTGTTTTTTCTGAGCTTGAGTCAGTCTGTGGTTCCTGTGATCTGGATGTTACTTCATGTTACTGTTTTCTTGTTCCAGCTGTACAAATATTTTAATAAAAGCTAAATACAAAAAAAATAAGTGTATTGAAGGGTGAAATGAATGATCTGAATAATTAAAAATGTAATGAGAAGTTGCCTTTATCAACATAGTAATGCAGCAAATATATATTTAATTTACTTTAAAAAAATTAAAGGAAAATATTATTTTAATTTGTCATTAAAAAAACTGACTTCCACATTCACAGCAAAAAATGACAGACAACAATGCAGGCAAAGCTCTGCCCCTTTCATCAAGGATGCATCCAGAGGTGACTTGTGTGAACTTGAGGCAGCCAGGTATCCCAGAATGCATTTCAAAATAGTACTGTTATTGTGTCATGAAATGCCGTTCTAAAAGTATTTCAGTTGAGAATGTAGTTGTTTAAAACTCAAATCTGCGGTTATTTATAAATATAGCGCCTATTTGAAAATGTGCTTCAGGCTCCAGGCGATCATCGGGCGCTCAGTGCTCATGTATCCTGATGAAAGGAGCTTATCCTCGGTTAGTTCTTCTAACATTTGCCGCTGGCTCTGGTGTCTCTGTAGTGGTTAAACATGAGGTAAAATTTGTTTTGGGTAAATCTAACAGGCAATCTTTGATCTCATGAATCCATTATTTATTCTAGGTCATATAATTTTAGCTGAGCACAAAGTTATGTTTCATAAATTATTTATTTATAATAATAAGTAATACAATGCTGACTTTGATGCATACATTTGACCAAATTGTTTGCTTTTGTCTCTATTTCCTATTACATAAGTCTCTCATACTTTATACTTATTTATTATAATGGCTATTATTGTTCATTAAAACTGACATTTAACAAAAAAGCCAGAGTTGTGCTTGTCATATTTCATTTTATTATAGGCTATACAGTGAAGATAATCAGAGTATATGTGCACATATTACCTAAACCACCATTTTTGTGAGCCTATTAATATTTTAAATGAAACAGAAAAGAGTCAATGCAGTTTGATATAATATTTAGTTTCACTGTAATGCATGTACGTTCCCTGAACTACATTTTTGTGGCTATTAATATGTTTAAATTAAAACTAAAAGAGGCAGCGGTGTTTGATATCACATTTCGTCGTATTGTAAATGCATACAGTGAGGATAACGGGAGTAGCCAAGGCGAGAAGAGTGACGTTATCAAATACTCTGCAGTTCCATTTGCAGAATTACCGGACTTGCGTTCTCCCATCCTCGGGAGTTCGCACTCCTGAATCGAACTTGTTTAGTCCGAACTGCCAAGGATGCGAGTGTGATGTAGGGATTTTCTTAATATGAACAGACACTGATATCAGCATTCACAAGGTTTGCTAAATCACCCAGCACATGAATCCCATATTCTTGGTTGATTTCCTGTCAGTATAGTAAACTCATCTACTCATGAGATCGAAACTAATTCGATCAGGAGACGACAAAGCTTTCTTGGTATCAAGGACTGAAAGAGTTCATTCACAACCTATAGAAACCCCATGTCTTGGGACCCACCAATGGATGGAACCATTATGTCCAGAACAGGAAAATAGTTAAATAATGCCCTCAGGCAAGCACAGGATATACAGCGTGACGCCACATGACTATCCCATGTTTAACCACCTGCTTCCTGCATGACCGAAACCCTTACTTTCTTGTGTCACAGATAAAGAAACAGAGTGTACACAGACAATCATTAAAAAATCATTGAAAGTATTGGAGCAACTATATTCACAAATAATATGTTTTATGTCTTAAATGTGTGTGATGTGTTATTGAAACATCTTCTTCATATCTTAATCGTTGCTTTCTAACTTTTCTTTTTAGTTAATTACGATTACTGTGTATGCAAAATACCTGTTGTTTGAGTTTGAATGAGAGCTGGTTGTATTCACAAAACATTGGTGTAAATGAATAATTGATATTCAGCATCATTTTCCGGTGATGATAGTTTTATAAGAAGTTCTTTAAAACTTGCAGAAATACTCTCCACAAACAGCATGCGATCCATGCCAACCATGCCACCATCTGATTGGACAGCGACCTGTGGGCTGAACAAAAGTCAGCCTGCTTAAAATGGACACAAAGCCCTCTGGCGCAGTCTTACGCTCGGGCTCGCACTCTCACT
>NW_015507590.1:53636-55220 GCF_001515645.1 Sinocyclocheilus grahami
GAAATGAATGATCTGAATAATTAAAAATGTAATGAGAAGTTGCCTTTATCAACATAGTAATGCAGCAAATATATATTTAATTTACTTAAAAAAAATTAAAGGAAAATATTATTTTAATTTGTCATTAAAAAAACTGACTTCCACATTCACAGCAAAAAATGACAGACAACAATGCAGGCAAAGCTCTGCCCCTTTCATCAAGGATGCATCCAGAGGTGACTTGTGTGAACTTGAGGCAGCCAGGTATCCCAGAATGCATTTCAAAATAGTACTGTTATTGTGTCATGAAATGCCGTTCTAAAAGTATTTCAGTTGAGAATGTAGTTGTTTAAAACTCAAATCTGCGGTTATTTATAAATATAGCGCCTATTTGAAAATGTGCTTCAGGCTCCAGGCGATCATCGGGCGCTCAGTGCTCATGTATCCTGATGAAAGGAGCTTATCCTCGGTTAGTTCTTCTAACATTTGCCGCTGGCTCTGGTGTCTCTGTAGTGGTTAAACATGAGGTAAAATTTGTTTTGGGTAAATCTAACAGGCAATCTTTGATCTCATGAATCCATTATTTATTCTAGGTCATATAATTTTAGCTGAGCACAAAGTTATGTTTCATAAATTATTTATTTATAATAATAAGTAATACAATGCTGACTTTGATGCATACATTTGACCAAATTGTTTGCTTTTGTCTCTATTTCCTATTACATAAGTCTCTCATACTTTATACTTATTTATTATAATGGCTATTATTGTTCATTAAAACTGACATTTAACAAAAAAGCCAGAGTTGTGCTTGTCATATTTCATTTTATTATAGGCTATACAGTGAAGATAATCAGAGTATATGTGCACATATTACCTAAACCACCATTTTTGTGAGCCTATTAATATTTTAAATGAAACAGAAAAGAGTCAATGCAGTTTGATATAATATTTAGTTTCACTGTAATGCATGTACGTTCCCTGAACTACATTTTTGTGGCTATTAATATGTTTAAATTAAAACTAAAAGAGGTAGCGGTGTTTGATATCACATTTCGTCGTATTGTAAATGCATACAGTGAGGATAACGGGAGTAGCCAAGGCGAGAAGAGTGACGTTATCAAATACTCTGCAGTTCCATTTGCAGAATTACCGGACTTGCGTTCTCCCATCCTCGGGAGTTCGCACTCCTGAATCGAACTTGTTTAGTCCGAACTGCCAAGGATGCGAGTGTGATGTAGGGATTTTCTTAATATGAACAGACACTGATATCAGCATTCACAAGGTTTGCTAAATCACCCAGCACATGAATCCCATATTCTTGGTTGATTTCCTGTCAGTATAGTAAACTCATCTACTCATGAGATCGAAACTAATTCGATCAGGAGACGACAAAGCTTTCTTGGTATCAAGGACTGAAAGAGTTCATTCACAACCTATAGAAACCCCATGTCTTGGGACCCACCAATGGATGGAACCATTATGTCCAGAACAGGAAAATAGTTAAATAATGCCCTCAGGCAAGCACAGGATATACAGCGTGACGCCACATGACTATCCCATGTTTAACCACCTGCTTCCTGCATGACCGAAACCCTTACTTTC
>NW_015507590.1:55269-59824 GCF_001515645.1 Sinocyclocheilus grahami
ATCTTCTTCATATCTTAATCGTTGCTTTCTAACTTTTCTTTTTAGTTAATTACGATTACTGTGTATGCAAAATACCTGTTGTTTGAGTTTGAATGAGAGCTGGTTGTATTCACGAAACATTGGTGTAAATGAATAATTGATATTCAGCATCATTTTCCGGTGATGATAGTTTTATAAGAAGTTCTTTAAAACTTGCAGAAATACTCTCCACAAACAGCATGCGATCCATGCCAACCATGCCACCATCTGATTGGACAGCGACCTGTGGGCTGAACAAAAGTCAGCCTGCTTAAAATGGACACAAAGCCCTCTGGCGCAGTCTTACGCTCGGGCTCGCACTCTCACTCAAAAGAATGTTGGCTTGCACCTTGGTGAGCGCGAAAAAGCACCACGCCACACCACTGCATAGCAAGACCATCTAAGAACTCAGACACTTCAGTGAGACTTCGCGATCTTCAGAGATCTTCAAAGTCTTGCAAACTCAGGCTTTTAGCAGGACTGCTGAAGCCTCTTCCGTAAACCGGCAACCAACCACTCCAAGAGGGCTTCCCCAAAAGAACGTCATTCAAACGTCATTCCGACGTCAAAGCAACAGCCAATCAGCGAAGGAATTTCCCTCAACAGACATCCAGGAAGCCCGCGTCAGCGAAGGAACTGCCTCAGCGTTCAGCTCTCAACTGAAGCCTCATTTGTTCACGTTTGTGTAGCTACACAAACCAATGGCGCTTTAGCCTGCCAGAAAGGGCAGAGCCGACCCCTATATAAGTCGGCTCAGAGTGCCATTCATCAGATCATTCAACTGAAGCGACAGTCATCGATTTGTGTGCAGCTTATAGCACTGCAAGTGACGCAACGCTCGTTCCCTTATCTCAGGGAACCAAGGTTACATAAGTAACTGGAGCGTTCCCTTTCGAACAGTCTCTCCTGTTGCGTAAAACGCTATGTGGAACGTATCCGATCACGCCGCACTATGAGCAGATACAGAACATCCTGCTGTGCGAGCCCAGTCTCGGAGCGCTACCAAGGGCTCCTAAGAACATGAGCACATTGTGCCCCAAGCTAGTAGCTGAGAAGCACTAATATAACCAGCTTCGCCCAAGGGGGAAGAGTGGTAATTTAAAGGCAGGGACGTCCAAGATGCAAATGTGGACGCCAACGACCAGCCGGCGGCCACACAAATCTCACCAATAGAAATTCCACTGGACCATGCCCAGGAGGAGGCCATCCCCCTTGTGGAATGGGCCCTCACACCGATTGGGCATTGTAAGCCTTCTGAGGCATAAGCCAAGGCTATTGCATATACGATCCAGTGAGAAAATCGCTGCTTTGTGGCCGGCAATCCTTTATGGTGGCCTCCAAAGCAAACAAAAAGCTGCTCTGACTGTCTAAATAGGCTAGAGCGCTCTAGGTATATTCTCAGAGCCCTCACTGGACAGAGCATGTTCGGACCCTGCTCACCATCTGTAATGGGGAGCGCCAATAGGGAGATTGCCTGAGCTTTGAACGTTGCTCTCTGAGTTGAGAGTACTTTAGGAACATAGCCATGTCTTGGTTTTAGAATGACTTTACAGTCATTAGGTCCAAACTCAAGACATGTGGCGCTGATTGACAACGCTTGCAAGTCACCCACTCGCTTAACCGATGCCAAAGCTGGGAGGAGGGCCGTTTTAAGCGATAAGGGCCACACATTGGCCGAACTGAGCGGGTTTCTTCTGATCGACTGGCCAGTTTTGAGAGAATGGTTCGCTGCGATAGCTGCCACATTCACTTTGAGCATGGAGGGGGCGCGCCACATGCTATCGGGTCCAAACTTCTTGCAGAGCACCAGTTAAGGAAGACCGACCATTTTAGGCTGTAAAGGCGTCTTGTAGATGGTGCTCTCGCCTCTAAAATGGTATTGCTGACTCTCGCTGGGAGCTGATTAAGTTCCCGTCGAGGCACCATAAATGAAGGCTCCACAGCTCTGGCCGGGGATGCCAAATCATGCCTTTTGCCTGCGAGAGAAGGTCCCTCCTCAACGGAATGGCCACGGGGCTGCTGCTGAGAGCTGCACTAGCTCCTGGAACCAGCCCTGGTTCCTCCAGAGCGGGGCCACTAGGAGGAGAGAGCACTTGTTCTCCCTGACCCGCCTGACGACCTGAGGAATCAGGGCGACTGGTGGAAACGTGTATAGGCGAGCACTGGCCAGTCGTGGGCCAGAGCATTTTTGCTGTATCGAGAATTATGTTGGGCAGTGATAGTTGTCTTCTGAGGTGAAAAGGTTGACCTGTGCCTTCCCGAAGACTGACCAGATTTTTTTAACCGTTTGAGGATGTAGCGCCCATTCGCCTGGGGCTACCTTGGCTCTGGACAGCATATCTGCACCAAGGTTCAATTTGCCCAGCACATGAACCGCCCTTATCGAGAGGAGCTCTTTCTGTGTCCAGAAGAGGAAGGATTTCAGGGCTAAGAAAACCGCCAACATCTCTAGGCAGTTGATATTCAGGCATTGCTCCGGGGCTGACCAGGAGCCTAATGCCGGATTGCCCTCCAACAGGGCGGCCCAACCCGAGTTGGAAGCGTCCGATGTGAATACCTTCTTTCTGGAGGTCAGCCCTAACCTCACTCCTGTTTGAAACAGGCAAGAGGTCGTCCAGGGGGCCACAGCCTTGATACAGTGATGGTCTACCCTGACAAGAAGCGGAACGTGGGCTTTGAGCCAAAACTGAAGGGGCCGCATGTAAAGCAGGCCCAAAGGAATTACAGGGGCGGCAGCCGCCATAAGGCAGAGTAACCTCAATTCAATTGTTGAATGGTCAGGGATCGCTCCAGCGTAATCTATGCCCGCATTTGCACGGAGTCTAAAGTTGTTCCCAGAAAGACAGCTCACTGTCTGGGCAACAGGTGACTCTTGTGCGGGTTGATGACCAATCCGAGGCGCTCTAAGTCACTTTTGCAAGGGATCCTTGCATGAGCCACACTTGCGGCGCAACATTTGTAACAACGCACTCTGAAATATGCTCTTTAGGAAATTTGCTCTAGGAAATTTGCTCTTCACTCGCCGGATGGCCACAGAGAATCCTCGCTGCTGGGCATCTTCGATGGCAGTGAGCAGAGTTGGAGCTTCTTCCTGGAGCTTCTTCCTCAGCTTCTTCTTGGCTTTTTCCAGAGTCAGCAAAGAGATGATCCTCGTCGCTGAAGGAGAATGATCTGATGAATGGCATCATGGTTTGTGCAGCTACACAAACGTGAACAAATCAGCAGAGGTAGGGGACTCGAGTCACATGGCTTTACTCAAGTCAGACTTAAGTAGCTAATTTTAGGACTTTAGACATACTTGACAAATATTCATAAAAGACTTGACTTGACTTTGACTTGATATTCATGACTTGAGGCTTGAGTTAAATGACTCGAAATAACTTGTCTTTCGTTCAATAAATATCCGTTTTTTTTAACTCACCGCAGCCTAACCAAGTGACGCAGCAGGCAAGCAGAGAGAGCTAACGTAAGAGCATGGACTTCTTAGCAACTTTGTCGCTAGATTTAGCGACTATTCAGATCCCTTTAGCAACTTTTTTTTTCTCTCAAAAAAAGCATCTAGCGACATATCTAGCAACTTCTTGGACAAACCTTATAGTTTCTGAGACTCGCCGGTACTGCCGCACGAGCGTGAGGTTTTGTTTTCCCAGCACGCACACACCTCTCTCTGCATCTGCTCGGTTCAGCGAGTGGCTGAGAGGAGCAGCGCTTACAGTTAAAACAGATATTCTGTCGCTTCTAACTCTATTTTACATGCAAATATAGCCGAAATCACAGCATAGCCATTGTCTTTATCTTATGTGTGTTTGATTTCATTAGACGACTTCATGGTTATGAATCAGGATTTTTGTGCAGATTAACATCTAACGGAGAGCTGGATGCATATTCATCCCGTTGTCTTACAACAGAAACAGAAAAAATACCAGTGAAAACAGTTTTATTGAGAATTTGGCTGCATTAAAATACGGTTTGTGAGCACTATCAAATTATTATTATTTATTGTTTTATTTTTTGCAAGTGCAATGCATTGTAAATGGTTATTCACTGTTTATAAGGAAATTTCAGGGTTTTTTTGGCAATAGCACTTAGTATATGCATGTGTACAGTGTCTAATATGAGGTCTTCAGTGTTAGACTTTGAGTGAAAAGCCTATGGATAGCTTATGGGGATGCATAAAAGAAAGAAAAAAATCATACAGAGTTGCGAACCCAACCATGCATACACAAATAACAACAACAACAACAAAAAACTCAAACTTGCAAGCACAACGATGCACATGCAAACAAACATTACACGTTCACTCACAAATATTAATAAATTACAATCACTAAAATCACCTCTCTCTCTCTCTCTCTCTCTCTCTCTCTCACTCACTCACACAGACACAGACACACACACACACACAGACACACACACACACACACACACAAAGATCACGCGAGAGAAAGATTAATAATGTACATTATAAACAGGTGCAATGTTTGTGTGATTCAATTATTAATATTTTTCTTGCTGTTGTTCAGTGGCGGCTCGTGGG
>NW_015507590.1:68814-71508 GCF_001515645.1 Sinocyclocheilus grahami
TATGGTTAATTATTCATATTTCCCTATGAGCTGATTCGCTACAATTATTATTATTTGCTTAACCACTTTAAAAGGGCTTTTTGGTTACTTTTAGTCAGAAAGAAAACGACATACATACAGCAAGATAATATCATTTCACTTACCTGGCCTATCACTTGAAGCAAACATCCATCCCTTCTTAAGTCTGTGTTAAAAGAGAGCTGCCTGTTGTGCCATTTAATTAAGCCGACTGCTGTAGCCTATAAACAGAGTTGACCCTTTAAGTAACAGAATTGGCAGAATTATCCGGTGGACTGTCAATTCTGTTACCGCATGGTCAGCATTGTTACTCTACCTTGGTAACAGAGTTTGACAGTAACAGAATTTACAATTTTCTTTATTTTTTGCCAAAAACTCCACCTGCTAGCATAAATACTAAGAGCACATGGCACTAATGAAATCCTGATTAAAATACTTTTAAATAACACAAAGTGTGATCAATGAAAAAATCAGTTTTCCTTTTGATATTGTGGTAACAGATTTTACACTTTATAAAATAACTCTTTGTGTAAGAACTTTTTAGATTAAAATATTTTCTTAGAGAGAGCACATAGACACATTTTCAGTGCTTCAGATCTTAACAGTGAGGGAAAGTGACATCATTTCCTGTATCTTGTGGGAGATAATGCCACTAATTTAAAGGCAAAGTATGGTACAGTAACAGAGTTGACACAAGATTTAAGAAAAAGGTTATTATTTTTTTATTATGTTGTAGAATTAGGAAAATGACTTAATAAATACAATGAATAAAATATTACAAAAAGAAAAGTACAATGAAATATACACAATGATACACAATGATACATGATGGAAAAAATGCACTGACTAATTCGGACAACAATAAATCATGATTTTCAGCTATTTAAGACACTTTTTGCAAAAAAAAAAATTACATTGTTATGGACTGTAACATCTTGTAATTCATAACAATGAGTAACACAGTATTAAAATAATTAAAAATATAACCATTTGAAAAAAGCAGAAAAAAATTATGACTTTGGACACCAAATCTACCTGCAATTATAGAATCACTCATATACTGTTTGAATGACAGCTTGGTATATTTGTTGGGAATCAAATATTCAATATCGCTACTCATCATAAGTACTTGGTACATTATCAGCGCAGCAGCAGACGTTTAAACTAATATCACATCATTTACATCTCTTTGATGATTGGTTGATATCAGAAGGAGGCTAGCCTCCCTTGCAAGGGTTCTTTTCTCAACACTCCTCAGCGTTGAAAGTGAACACTCGATGGTGATTAGCTATTTTTTTTTACCAACGGAGGCACGGGAGCTCAGCTCTCCCCCGGCCTCCCCTACCCTTCTCTATCATTAGCGGTTGTAATTACCGGTACATCAGCAGATTCGGCACATTCTTGGTAGAAAAGCAGCACTTTCACGTTATGGTATTACAACTGTGAAATTACAAACAAAAAATGCACATTCTGAGACATGAACGGAAATTAATTGTGAATTTTATTATTAATCGTCCTCCTCCCATTTTCACCTCAAAGTTATGGGGAAGCTGTGCCTCCCTTGCCACCCCCCGACGAGCTGCCACTGCTGTTGTTATTATTTTGTTAAAAAGGAAGGATCTAACTTAAGGATGTGTTCATGTCCCATAAAGGTGATGCCTGTTTGAAGAATGCAATTTGGTGGCATAGAAACCATTATACTTGAATTGTTTAATACTTTTTCATGGTCTTCTGCAATGTTTGAGGCATATTGAAACAGCTGTACCTAAATACTTTTCATGCTTTTATGTTGGACTAATTTCAGTTACATTTTAGGCTATGTAGTTGTTGTTGTTTTTTTAAAGATTTGTATTGTGTTAACAACTCAGCTGTATGTGGACACCTTTTGAGTAGAAATGCATATTGCAATTTTTTGTTGCAAATAAAACTCCCATAGTCCATAACTATTGTAGTTCTAAGTTATTTTAATATATAAATTCAGTTAAATCATCAAACATTTGTATGACTTGACAGTGACTTGTTTGATTGACCCAAGCTACGACTTGACTTGACTTGAATTGGCTTGACATAAAGTAGTGACTTGACTTGCTTCATTCTCACAAAACTGACTTGGACTTGCTTGAGACTTGAAGGTTAAGACTTGAGACTTACTTGTGACTTGCACATGTGTGACTTACTCCCACCTCTGCAAATCAGGCTTCACTACAGAGTTTTCCCCATAGCGTTTCACACAACGGGAGAGTATGGAATAAAATCACTGTCAAAAATAATCGTATGTAATTCAAAGCATTTGTGTGTCATTTTAATTTACTCGTGCGTAATTTAAAAGTATTGTATGTAATTCTGTTTTTTGTCAGAGTTGGATTCCAAAATCTATGCCCATGACAGTTTACAGATACGAGATTTTGTGTGTTTGTTAGAGTACAACTCCAAAATGTACGACTATGACAGTTTACAGACACAACGCTTGTTTTCACAACAGCTCTGTTACACGCACAACATGCGAATTGCGACCACGAAGTGCGGTGTGCGAAACGACTGTCAAAAATATGTCATCATTGTCACAGGCATTACTATCCGAGGGAAACAACGGGAGAGTATGGAATAAAATCACTGTCAAAAATAATCGTGCGTAATTCAAAGCATTTGTGTGTCATTTTAATTTACTCGTGCGTA
>NW_015507590.1:77739-78489 GCF_001515645.1 Sinocyclocheilus grahami
CAACACCAGTCCCCGCCACAACCTCCTCCCTCCGCCGACCAGAGCACGGTTACCCTCCAGAACCAGCACCAGAACCCATGATCTTGGAGAAGCAACGATTATCTTCTGCTGAGCGGCAGAGAAGGCTGACCCGGGGTCTCTGTTTGTACTGTGGAGCTCAGGGGCATCTGATCTTGTCATGCCCCCTTCGCTCTCCACGTCCTGTGGTGAGTGTGATTCAGCCTGATATCGTTAAGATGGAACCACTCACTACCTGTGTAATGCTTACTGCCTCTGATGTCTCTATTTCAGTATCAGCCCTTATCGACTCCGGGTCAGCAGGAAACTTCATCTCCAGAAACCTCTGCCATCAGCTCAAGTTACAAGCTACCGCCACTGAAACTGTCTACCAGGTCCAGTCAATAACTGGGAAACCACTATGTCGCCGACATGTACGATATCGTGTGGGCCCCATCACTCTTCGGCTAGGTCAACTTCATACGGAAGACATTCATCTTCTGGTCCTGGAAGGGTCTACGGTGGACATCATTTAGGGTGCCCGTGGTTGGTAAAGCACAGTCCCATTCTGTCCTGGAAGACGGGAGAAGTTTTGAGGTGGGGCAAGGATTGCTTCCCAGTCTGCTTCCCCGTGACTCCATCACCAGCCAAGAAACTCATGGAGGTCCTTCCCGTGAATTCAATCTCCGTTGAAAGTCCCCTAGAGAAGCAATCCATAGATATTCCAGCCTGCTATGCCACCTTCCACGACGT
>NW_015507590.1:78499-79462 GCF_001515645.1 Sinocyclocheilus grahami
AAACAAGCCTCCCGCTTACCACCACATCGGCCATGGGACTGTGCCATAGATCTCATTCCGGGTGAGCCAGTGCCTCGGGGAAAAATCTATTCACTGTCGCTTCCTGAACAGAAGGCCATGGAGGACTACATCAAGGAGGCGCTGGGTCAAGGTTACATCCGTCCATCTAACTCCCCTGCTGCATCAAGTTTCTTCTTGATGGCCAAGTAGGACGGAGGCTTGAGGCCCTGTATAGATTACAGAGCATTAAACAATATCACCATCAAATTCCGATATCCTCATCCCTAACGCCCTGGAAAATCTCAGAGGTGCGACCGTTTTCACCAAGTTGGACCTCCGCAGTGCCTACAACCTCATCCGGATACGTGAGGGGGATGAATGGAAGACTGTTTGTGACTCCTACTGGCCACTATGAGTACCTGGCCATGCCCTATGGACTTGCCAACGCCCCCTCTGTATTCCAGGACTTCATGCATGAGGTGCTCTGGGAGTTTCTCCATCAATTCGTAATTGTCTACATAGATGACATCCTCATCTCGATTCGTTATTGTCTACATAGATGACATCCTCATCTACTCCCAGAGCCAGGCTGAACATCGCCAGCATATTGCGGAGGTCCTCCAACGCCTGAGAGAGCACAACCTATTCCTCAAGGCTGAAAAGTGCACCTTCCACCAACCCACGGAGCAGTTCCTGGGGTATAACATTGATCGTACCGGTATCCAGATGGACGAGGGGAAGGTGGAAGCTATAACCTCCTGGCCAGAACCCACCACAATTAAGGAGCTCCAACGATTCCTTAACTTTTACCGTCGCTTCATTCTCAGCTATAGCAAGATCACCAGCCCCCTCACCAACTTACTCAGAGGGAAACCCAAATTTCTGTCCTAGACTCCCGTGGCCTTAGAAGCTTTCTCTTCCCTCAAGAAAGCCTTCACTAGCGCCCCACTCCTAGTCCATCCA
>NW_015507590.1:79478-81347 GCF_001515645.1 Sinocyclocheilus grahami
GCCTTCTTCTCAAGGAAGCTCAGCCCGGCGGAAAATAATTATGACTTCGGCAACAGAGAACTCCTTTCCATCAAGCTGGCCCTAGAGGAGTGGAGGCATTGGCTGGAGGGGGCAGCCCATCCATTCACCGTACTGACCAACCATAAAAACCTCCAGTATCTTCGTGAAGCTAAACGTCTAAGTCCCCGCCAAGCACGATGGGCATTATTCTTTACCAGGTTCAATTTTACCATTACTTATCGCCCTGGTCCCCGAAACGTCAAGGCCGATGCCTTGTCTCGTATTCACAGTCATGTGGAAGCTACTTGCGTGTTTGTGCTTAACTAATGCTTAATTGTGAATGAGTTAGTCATTAATTAATGCTTAACTGAAGCATTATTCTGGAGCCTTAAAATAAACTGTTACCCAATTTATTTCTCTCTATTTTGATGTACAGAAGACTACAGAATGAGTAGAAGCTAGAGCATTATGACAACTTCATGATCAATAAGTTCATTATCATCAGGATGTCAAACAGAAGGCAGACTGCATATGTTAAGTTGGGCGTTTCCACTGGTGACCAAAACAATGATTTACAATAAGCTGCATAGTTGTTAATTATGTCTCTTCCTTGTCTCTTTCCAGTTCACAGAAGCAGAACTGGTAACGTTAAATTCTTGCACAGTCTGAGACAATAACAAGCTACTGACCAGACAAACTAGTGAGTTCAAGAACAGGGACTGTCCAGGAGCTTATTAGAGACCAATGTGAACATCACTGTTGTGCGTTGTTGTCACTGAACATCCTGCAGTATCTTAGATGTAAATCATACCAGAGCTGCATTGATGACTAAAACTGAAACTAAAATCACTTTTAGCTGCTTTTTTATTTTAAAATGAATAATCTGAAATGACTGCACAATAATTAGGCTACTATAAATCCACCAATAGTTTGTGGAGACTTGCACAAACTGTTTTTCACTGTAAATGATGCCTCATATCCGTAGTTCAAATGTCTAACTCATCAGCAGCCAAAGAAAATAAATAAGTAAAACTTGATAGCCTAATAGTTTACTGTACTATAGTGTTTTCTAAAAAGCATCATTAGAAATGCATGTAATGTTGCTGAGGAGTGCAGTTAAAGTAAATTATAAATACATATTTTGAGAGAAAATGGCTGACATGATGCCATCTGTTACCGGTGGCTATAAGATGTCCTATAAGATCTCGTTTGATGGTTTGTTAGTTTTTTTTTTACTAAACTGCTTGTGCTGTTATAAACTGATTTAGTACTTTTATTTTCACTTCAGCGCAAAGTTACACAATTTCACTCTCTTCCTCTTCAGCATCAGACATAAACGGATTAAACGTGACAACAGACAATAGCAACAACAAAAATGTTTTCCATCAAAAACATTTCATAAAATACAATTACAGAAGTGAAAGTATAATGCTTCTCAAGGAAATAGACAGAAGTCATAAACACCTTCTCAAGGTCAAAGAATGGATCATCCTCTTTGCACGTAAGACATCAGCTCTGTAAAATGAAGATGCGGAATGTCTCCAGTGATAACAGATCTAAACATTCCTCAGCTATGAGATCATTGGAGCTGATGGGATGGACCTTCATCACGTCTCAGATTTTTCAGCTGCTGTAAATGATATAAAAGCAAGAGAGAGCACATACAGATACATCAGTGAGATTCATCACACACTCATCTACATCATGACCTTCACCATCTTCTCCATCACCTGCTTTGCTCTGGTGGCCTCTGCTCTGGGTAAGTGTCTTCTTTAGAAGTTTGCAAGAATAATGACAGGGCAAATATATTTAGAAAATGCAAACCCTGCCTTAAGAGCTTCCTGTCTCATGCTTGTCTCATGAACAATG
>NW_015507591.1:0-20506 GCF_001515645.1 Sinocyclocheilus grahami
TGTGTGTGTGTGTGTGTGTGTGTGTTTGTGTGAGAGAGAGTGTGTTGTGAGTGTGTCATTATTCAAATCATCATTTATGTGATTAAGTTATTCTGCTTGTGACTTACATTGTAGGAAGTCGTTCCTGGTCCAGTTGGTGACTGTGAAATCAAGAACAGAGTCACATTCAGTGAGTAAATAATCACAAACACACACATTTACACAGTGCAGTGCAATTAATCAAATATCTTCAACTATGATTCTGGCTTCTAATAATTGTGAAAACAATATTATAAATTAGGGATGTAACAATTAACCACGAGCCGGTTGAAAATTGATTCAAATATGTGACGATTCAAATCAGTTGAGATGCTAAACAAATCGCGATTCATTTAGGTGTAGGAGTTTATATGAATGTATCTCTGAGGGGAACTTACTGTCTCTAGAAAAGTTTAGATGGTATTTTTTCTTCTCATCTTGCCTCTGTATAATGCATATTACAGTTCATAAGTGCAGCGCTGCTTTGTTTACAGCGGTAACCAGGAAACACTTTAACCAAACCATTCTGTTTTTGCTTAAGATTTCGAAATTATACAATGTAATTTAGTTTAAAAACTGCTCATGTTGCATGTATGCAGCATCTTTGTTTGGATCAAGATTAAAATGCAGTGGTTGCCTCTAATGTTAAAAGGAAAGAGCACAGACGAAGCCTTAGTTTGTTTATATGAAGAGATTTATTTTATTTGTGTTACTTATTTATTTGATTTGGGGCTTGTTTTAAAATTTCAATTTAGTTTTGTTATTCACATTTACATTATATTTAAATTTTGTAATTTAGCAGATGCTTTTATCCAAAGCGATTTACAAATGAGGACAATAGAAGCAATCAAAACCAACAAAAGAGCAATAATATGCAAGTGCTATATTAGTATATTATTATAGTGTTATATTTCAATTTCACAAAGAAATGTTCAGCATTTTGTCCAAGCAATAATAAAAGGACACATTTAATTTATAATTTGTCTTAAATCTAATTTTGTAAAAAATAAAATAAAATTGTGAATCGAATCGAATGTTGAGTGAATTGTTACATCCCTATTATAAATATAAAATGCCTTTAAACCATGCTTTAAACAGACAAACAATATTCTAAAATATGCTAGCATCATGCTAAGAAAGTGCTAAAGACATGATAATCATGTTAACTGTGCTTGCATAATGCTACATGTGTTAGCAACCACCCAGCAACTGGCTAGCAACTATCATGAACACACTAGTAATACCTTAGTAACCACCTGGAAACCACTCAGAACACCCTAGGAACCATTTAGCAACACTAAAGCAGCCATCTAGAAGCCACCTATCAACCACTCATATTATCCTAGCAACCAGCTAGAATACCTTAGAAACGGCCTAGCACCCTGATTATCCTAGCAATGAGTGCATTTATATCTGTGCTAAACTTATACTTAACCTCCAACTCACACACTGGCCAGTAAAATCTGAGAATTTATTAGCCATGGCTAATGTTAGACATCATTTAGTGAAGATTTAGCTGCATATGCAAGTGATTTACTCGCATTGTAGAGGGTTGCATGGTTATTTGGTTTTATTTGTAGTAAAAGCATGGTTAATTTTCGTAAGGGTATGATTACAGTCAAACACAGAGAAAGCCTTTTGTTACCCACAATCCATTTCAAAATTCAAACTTCAAGAAAAATATTACAGAAAATGAACAAGAATGCTTTATCCATCTGGAAATGATTTGATTTCAACTTCTTAGTTGAGTAAACTTGCTGGAAAACAGTTTCACACTCATTTAATCTCACTCAGTCTGTGTGTGTGTGTGTGTGTGTGTGCTAGAAACTTGCAGTAAAGCAGTGTTTGTAAAGCATCCCTGTTACTGGAGCCCCAGCACTGCACATTTAGCACATCTCTTTGGCTTTGTTCAGACGGTCAGCAAAATTCACATTGCGCTTTGGAGAAGCATTAGGTTCAGAACTACAAACGCAAATAAAAAGTGTTTAAAAACTACAGAAATGGCAGATATGCGAGGCCAACATTTAGACGTCTGTGTTAACAGGGACCTTCCGTTCCGGGTCGCTGCTCGTGTGGCTGACAGGTTGGCGCGTGGAGTAGCATATATTTTTTATAGCTTTTAACTTGTTTATTTGTTGTTGTTTTTGAATACCGACTGCACTTATTGGATTTTATTCAGACAGATCATGTTACACGGAGAGGCCATTTACAATTTGGCTGCATAAACGCAGATTTAGCATGGCTACCTAGGTGTTCTTGTAGAAGATATTTATTAACCAAAATACGAATTAATCAAGTATAACCAATATGAATATAGCCATGTTTGTAATCTACTATTATGATCATGTGTTCCCTGTATGCAAGGAGGCCTGCAGGAGATTTTAATGTGTATAATCAAGTTATTCTACTATTATGAACATGTATGTGTTTCCTGTATGTAAGGAGGCCTGCAGGAGAGTAATCTACTCTCCTGCAGGAGAGTAGAGAGGAAAGTTATTCTACTAATATGATCATATGCTTCCTGCAGGAGAGTAAAATGTGTACATTGTATGGGGGTAGAAGGACTGTGTATGAAATGTTGAACACACCTTGAGGAAAAACTATATGTGTGTGCAGACACAGACTCGACAAATTTTCTGCAGAGTCTCTCGGCTTCATTATCTCTGATAATAAAGTCTATCTTCTGGCATCAAAACCTCAAGACTTTGAATCGAATCGAAACAATAGATCCTTTTGGGGCTGTTCACACTAGGCGCGAACATTCGCGGCAAGAAAAAGTGAGGATTTTCTTTTTCTCCATCCTGTGTGTTGATTTTGTTTCCCGTCGATCACGTGGCCAAAGCAGCTGCTGTTGCACACAAAGTGCTGTTTCGAAAACCAGTGTAAATGTAAACAAACATAGAAGAAGAGTGTCCCGCAAGAGAGAAGAGTGGATGCTGAGCTCTTGTTATCATTGGTATTTGAGAACAGATTTATTTTAGCGCTCGGCAGAATTTTGAAAATGCACTACATCTCTAGTAGTCCAGCTTCTCTCCCCAATGAGCATCTGCCATTAGTTTAGCTGCACCCTACACTTGGGTAAAAATTACATTTTTATTTTACAGATGTTGATAGATGAACTCGAGCCTCCTTTGGACTCATGGCAGGTCAATTGAGGTAAAACAACAAAGTGTGATAACAAAGCTGCTCAACATCTGTGTTATTATATGGAACCCTGTTGGTATACATGTGTAGCTAGAAAAGAACCAGAGAGAGGGCACACACGTATACTGGTGTCTGGCAGTTCAGTTGAGCCTCTGTTAGATGTTAAAATGGTGAGAGTAGTGGACAGGTGACAGTAATAACTCAGAGAAAGATACTCCACAGCAGAGGAAATGGATACATGCATGGCAAGCACACAGACCTAGCAAAACCATGACCCTCTCTCATCCTTATCACCCACAGCTGAGTGATGTCATCTTGATTTTGCCTCACGATGCACCAAATACACCTAATGGGTGATTATTAATATAGAAGCTGTTCAAATAATGAATATGCTGCTGTGTGAAAAGTACAGTTCGGTAGTCACACCTGTTAAATACAGTCCCAAACATAATTCTAAATGTTGATTGTTTGAATGAAGCAAATGTTTTGAGGAAATTTTTAAAACGCAAGAAAGTATTCATAAAATACAGATGACACTTACTTGAAGAGAGTGTAGAACTGACAGTCTCACTGGCTTCACTCGCTCCCACTTTACCCACTATCCTGTAGCGGATCAGGTACTGCTTTCCAGACACCAGTTCAGTCAGCGTGAAGTCATCTTCAGCTGTGTCTATAGCAAGCCACTTTTCCTCAGCTCCAGAATCTGCTTTCACCTGCTTGTACTCCACTCTGTACTTCACTTTTTCTCCAGTTGGGGACTTCTGCAGTTTCAGGGACACAGTTTGCGGCAGGACATTCTTCACTACTGGTGGGGACGGCTTGGACATGGGCTGGAACTTTGTGTCTGTCACTTTCCCATTTTCATACAGATAGATGGAGGAGCCTGGAGTGGAGGGATTGGAGATGGCAGAAATAATGAATCGGATACTCTTCTCATTTTTATTGGCCTCTGAAAATCTCTTGAAGAGACGTAAGTTCTCTCTCATCTTTGCAATGACATCAGGATCTTTGAACCACTTTCTATCTGATGTCACAGAAAGCAGGGTTTTGTTCGCATCTAGCTCTTTAAACTTGTCAGATTTTAGAAACTCTGTCAGGGTTGAAAGATATGGGTCTTTATATTTTAGAGACGTGAAGGTCAGGCACAATACTACATCAATATCAGGATGAAGAAGGATGCCACTGAGCCCGTCTGAATCTTCAATGTTGATCTCATTCAGTGTCTTGCTGTGATTATTCAATAAGTAAAGCTCAGACTTTGCATCATCTAACCATTGGTTAAGTAAGTCAGCATTAAAAGGGGAGCTGCTGTGTATCCTCAGGGTGTCTTCCAGGGATTGTTCGTCCATACCTCCCCCTCGAATGGCAGGCAAGACCCTGGCCAGTTCTTTCTGGAGCACCATCTTGTAAATGCTAAATGAATCATGAAATGAGTGCAACCTTGCTTTAATGTCACTGAAAACATTTACCTCTGTTCTTCTGGACAGGTCATTGCATGTCCTCTCTACCTCCCTCAACCCCTCCATCATATCTTCAGTGTTGGAAATCAAACGTGTGCTGATTTCTCTCTCCAACCGAGCTGCTTTTGTATCCAGTAAACTTAGAGGATAGAGCCAGACTTTTATTGGCACTGCATTCTCTGGATTTTCCTTCAGCAGAGAGGGGAGCTTCTTGTACACCTCTAGGGCCTCTATGTACGTGGTGGAATTCTGCTCGAGATGGACATCACCATGAAAGGTGCAGGTGATATTCTCAGCCTTTTTATTATCCTCATCTGTCATTTTTACAGCTCCTTCTCCCTCAATGGAAAATGTAGGGAACTTCTTGACCATGACATTCAATTCTCCCTCAATGACCTGCTTGTTTTCATCTTCTGCAAATGAGCGATCAAACACCATGAAGGCCTGAGCTCCGTACAGCACAGCCGTGACCACATGAGTTGCAGTTTTCTGCTCAAACACCTGAGGGTAGGTGATCTGGCCCAGCTGAGTCATAGTGAGTTGATCGAATCTTGAGGTTTCACTGTAATGCATTGTTACTCTGGACTGTTGGTTGGAGGATTTGGTGTTACACAGGTACTTGGCAGATCCTCCCACCTCCACCAGCCCCCCCAAAAAGCTGGCCTTCAGTGAAGCACTTACATTCAGGAGACTGGACTTACTAGAGAGAGAGTCAGAGCTACTGAACTTCAAATATGTCATGAGCTGTGGATGAGTGTCCAAATCTTCACTCAGTGATTTACTATCCCACAGAGTAACACCTGAAATGAGAAATGGTTATAACAGCTACAGTATGTATGAGGATACAATGTACAACTGAACTAAAAATGCATCCTGTATCTGTAAGGCAATTTTAAACTAATTTAATATTTGTGTGCATAATTTTATTGCGTCTCAAATTTACTACATAAGTATGTTTGGTAACACTTTATAATAACTTTCATTAATGAGTAATTAACAACCAATCTATAATGCTTAACAGATCATTAGTTAATATATAGTCATATAGCTACAAATATGAGATAATGTGCATGTAAACGTACTCATTGAACATTACATGATGATTAACAGATCATTAGTTTACATAATTCAAAACACTTATGTTATGCTTACGTTAAATGTTATTAAGCTTTCAACTCTTATATGATCATACACTAAAAATGTACTGATTAACAGCTTTATTTATTAATGCACACTTGAATGCTTACAAATGTTATTAAACTGGTTGTTTAAACTGATTAAAATGATTGATATATCATCTAATGCAGTAGTTCACAACCACGTTCCTGGAGCCCCCCAACACTGGGCATTTTTAATGTCTCCTTAATCAAGCACACCTGATTCAACTCATCAGCTCTCCAGTATAGACTTCAAGACCTGAAATGAGTGTCAGACAAAGGAGAAATTTAAAATGTGCAGTGCTGGGGCTCCATGTACATTTACAGACGTTACCTAAACTATTTCTGCTGTTCCATAAGTGCCACCTAATGTCAGACAGTGGATTTACACTTTTACGCCTAGTGGTTAGAGAGTTGGACTTGTAACCCAAAGGTTGCAGGTTTGAGTCTCAGGTCGGTGGGGGGAGTGAATATCCAGTGCTCTCTCCACCTTCAATACCACGACTGAGGAGAGACCCTTGAGCAAGAACCGAACCCCTAACTGCTCCCCGGGCGCCGCAGAATTGACTGGCCACTGCTCCGGGTGTGTGTTCACGGTGTGTGTGTGTGTGTGTGTGTGTTTGTTTGTTCACTACTCACTGCTGTGTGTGTGCACTTGGATGGGTCAAATGCAGAGCATAAATTAAGAGTATGGGACTCCATAGTTGGTCTACACATCATGTCCTTTCCTTTCCTTTCTCCAGCCTGTCTGCTGTTCAGACCAGTGCAAAAAAATTTTTTGTAAATCGTAACTGGCAGATGGAAAACAAGTGTATTTGTATTTAATGTGTATTCAAAAAAATCCCAACAATTAGGACAATAAGTTAGTATGTGTAGAATTGTTTATGGAGCAGATAAAATGCCTGACTCATAATTTTCTATAAATAAATAATTAAAAAATAAAAAAACAAAACTTTATGCTGAAATATGAGGTTTATATTTTTATAAAACTTTTGTCAAAACTTTAACATTTGAATGTATCATGTTGTCACCCAACCATTTTATTTTGTTTAAAATTTGTTGGTTTTTGACATAAAACTTGGTGAAATGATTTTAGTGTATGAGTACTTTCTGAACATTTCCAGCACATTTTAGCAGTACTGTGATAATATTGATAACCATGGTCATTTTGGTCACTATAATCATGATATGCAATTTCAATGTCATTTTCTCGCTAATAAATATAGCTATGTAAAATCATTCTGATAAAAACTTTAAGTACTTTAAGATAAAGTACTATCACCAGCATGGCGCCGCAAATGGCAACAAGGACGCTGAGCTCCGCAATTCTTCTATTGTTTTTGTTTGTTTGTTCTGTGTTTTGTCATTCTTCTTCTATAAGTTTTACCAGAGACAAACTCCTTAACATTAAGCAGCACATCCCAGACAAACTTTTTTCCGGTTTTTGATTATTCAGACGTTTTGTCGGACATTCTAGTCAGTGGTACAGCTGTGTTGTTCAAATGCGTGTACAGACGCAGAAGAGGGAAGCATGCTGGTTAAGCTCCGCGCGCGCGGCATTCGGACTGCACTCCCAAGCATTCATCTCGCGGATGTCCGTTCCCTTCCTAACAAAACGGATGAACTTCTCCTCACCCGCACCAACAAGGACTTTTCAAACTCTGCTGCACTGTGCTTCAGTGAAACCTGGCTGAGTGAAGCCATTCCGGACAACTCTCCCACCATTCAGCCTGCGCTTAAGGTCTGTGTAGAGGATATGAACCGGGTCTTCAGGAAGCAGAAATCTAGGAAAGCTTCAGGCCCAGATGGTGTTTCACCTGCCTGTTTAAAAGTCTGCGCTGACCAACTGGCCCCCATCTTCACACAGATCTTCAACAGATCTTTAGAGCTGTGTGAAGTTCCCTGCTACTTTAAGTGCTCCATCATCATTCTGGTCCCCAAAAAGCCCAAAATCACTGGACTTAACGTCTACAGACCTGTCGTTCTCACGTCTGTGGTCATGAAGTTACTTGAGAGACTGGTCCTGGCCTACCTGAAGGACATCACTAGACCTTTGCTGGATCCTCTTCAGTTTGCCTACAGAGCAAATTTAAGCTGAAGGGGTTTAGCTAACAAAAAAAGTTTGAACCCCGCTGCATCAGATAATATATAAAACATTTTAATAAGTTTAAGCTATTAATTAGTGTATAACATCTCTAAAATAATTTGTATATTCTTATAAAGTGCATAATTATATATAAATTAAAAGTATAATCATATTTGTAAGCATTGTAATTTACATCAGGGATGTGCAAATGGCGGCCCGCAGGCTGCATTGTCTTTTAGTGCGGCCCGCTGGATCATATTAAACCCGGGTGATCAATTTTAAAACATTTGAAAAGTAAGTCGCCGAAAGATTGCTTTCAGTTTATTATGAATTTGGCATTTTCAAACAGCCCGTCTGCTGTTTTTGTTCAGATCAATGCAAAAGTCAATCCATATTTTTAAATGTGAACCGTTGGATCGACAAGAAGATAATGCATTCTTAAAATCTAAACAAATTAAGACACGGAGATAAATTTATATGTTCTTTAATTAATATAACAATTGATTGATAATTGTTTAAATATAATAATTGATACTTTTGACTAATCCCTTCTCTTAAAAACTGTTTAAAGACTGAAATGTGAAGTGAAGGTCTTAAAACGTCTTAAATTTGATTTTAAAAATCCTGCAGATACCCTGTTATATTATGGCACCACTTGGAATAACTGTTTGAATAAGCACTTTTGTAACTGTCCTCTTAGGTTGTTTTGAGAAATGTTCTGTAGGCTACTAATGTCACGAATACACTATCCACAGCCACAGAACCAATCACTCAGCCACGCCCTCAATCACCGGAGTATTGAGCACCTGCACCTAGTTAACAAAGCACTATAAGAGCACACTCACCACTGTGGTTCATCGGCTGTTCTCAAGGTTACTCCTTCAGTGGCCTTCTCTTCGGCTTGGCTAATAGACTGCTGCTTACCTGTGCTCTGCCTACCTCTAAGATCTCTGTGTGTTCATTAGACGGTGGACTGGAACCGGATGCTACAGAGAAGACCATTCTCTGCATCATCCATCTCAGTTGTCTTCACGGAGATACCTCCGCTGTTATGAGTTTGTGTTTACCTTATTAAAGTGATATTTACGTAACCTGCATCTTTCCTAATCCTTGTCCTTGACACTGTGACAACTAATCAAAATAGGACCTCTGTACATTTGTTTATTTTGCAATTTTAGAGACAATGCAGTTGAGATGTTTAATAATATTATGGGGTAATATTGCTTGTCAACTGACAAAGTTTTCTGATTTGAATCGGCATAACTGCACACATTTTATAGTTAATAAAATCTTTAAAAACAGTGTGTGTGGATGCAAACTAATAATTTGGCCCCTTGGTATAAAGGAGAAAAAGCGTCACTATCAAAGTTGCCCATCCCTGATTTACATGAACTAATGATTTTGTTAATCATTATGTAATATTCAATAATTTAATTAGTACACATTTAGAAGCACATTATCTCATACTTGTAGGTATTTGAATACATAACTAATGAGCTGTTAAACAATATATAATGTTTAATTTATTAATGAAAATTATGTTTCCATAATTTTTTTTTGTGACTTCACAATTGGGTGAAAAAATAATAATTATTTTTGTAAGTAGGTAAAGCACCTGGAATGAAGGAATCCTCGCGGCAGTCATACAGCATAGCAGGAAACAGAGGTCTTCCTAGGGCTGCCAGTTCAATGGGTTTTGATGCCATGTCTAGTAAAAAAACAGCAAGAACAAAGAGAATAGTTGTATATTGTAAACCTCATAATTTTATCATTCTAAAATTCTTGTTAAAAACTTCTAAAAAAGGTGGTTAAAGTCTAACAGCATAGCATGGCATATTGCCCAATAAGAGGGTAATTATCGGATTCTGATTACAAACCTGCCAGCCTCACCCACTCTCTCCTGTGATTTGATTTTGTTCCTTGCTGTGTCCTTTTATCTTACACCTTTAACCCTAACCGAGCCAAAGTTGGTTTGACGTTGGATGTTAGACAGATATTCAACCGTGAAAAACTTTGATAATTTTTTAGTGGATGAATATAAATGTATATTTCTGTCAGGACCACTATCGTCAAAATGATTGACACTTAGCATGCAGTTTTGGTTTGGCAGTCTGGTTCTGTTCTGGGCAAACACTCCCTGCCCATCCATGTAGCCTGTCATGAATGAGCAGGAGTGCAGCAATAATAACCCCCTAGGGTAAACAGAACATATAATTCATGTTCTTAATGATATTTAAGTGTAAAAACTAGGGAGGGGCTGATACCGAGACCGATTTTAACAAACACTTATTGGTCGATTCCGATACCGATATTTGTCCCTTCTTCTCTTATTTGAAATTTTGGCATCAAAATAGATGGTATTCAGCAAAGTTCAAAAACACCTGCATTAAATTATACTAGCTGTTTTATTGCTGCATCATCAAATAATTTCTAATGAACATGGATTGGATCCATTTAACATTCAGCAGGCCTACATGAATACAACAGAACAAAGATACATATTAAATAAACAGTGCTTTTTAGGTAGGTTTAACAGTTTTCAGGTACAGAAATAAAATAAATGTAAAATAACACTTCACTGTATAAATTAAATACATATTAATTCTTCTTTATTGTAACAGACTTAATTATGATTAATCTTCTAATTTGTTTTTGTAAACATTTTAACATTTATTTGTAAGTTTAAATATGTATGAGATCTCCTTTACTAAGGTGGGACTATTATTTTGACAAGTTTTCTAGTCTATGGAGCAGCTATATTTTTGGAGTGAAAATGGACGCAATAAACTAAATAAAACATCAGTAAAGTTTTGGTCATCATTCAGATGAGGTCCGCTACACTCACATGAAAGTTACAAAAGTTATTTAGTCAAGAATAGTGTGCAATCTTTTCTTTTGTTATTTTATTAGCATTTAAGTGCAGACAGCAGCGCTAGGATTCTGCTACAGACATTATACAGCTCAGTGCCTTCACGCAGTTAATTAATAAACCATCGGTTTGTTATATCAGCTTTTTTCCTTATATCGCCGATATGCTGATGGTTGTAAATTGAGGAAAAATTGGCAGATAAATATCGGCGGCCAATACATCGGTGCATCCCTAGTAAAAATATTATTCAAGATAAAAGGAGTCTGATTCTATGAAGAATATCAGAAAGCCAAGTCCTGACTGTGGTGAAAGGAGGAGCTGGGGATGGAGGGGGGTAATTTGCTCCTGAGCAAGAGAAAAAGTTGCTGAATAATAGTGACTAGAGCTGATATAGTTATGCCGTGATAGGTGTCGTATTCTTATAGGGAGATGTGGATCAGCTGAGAGTCAGCCGAGGCAAGCTTGACTCACGTGACCCGGCAGAACTAACGCTATACGCTTGATATACTGTATATATACACGAGCAGTCAAAAGTTTTTGAACAGGAAGATTTGTAATGTTTTTTAAAGAAGTCTCTTCTGCTCACCAAGCCTGCAATTATTTGATCCAAAATACAGCAAAAGCAGTAATAGTGTGAAATATTTTTACTATTTAAAATAACTAATTTCTATGTGAATATCTGTTAAACTGTAATGTATTTCTGTGATGTGCAGCTGTATTTTCAGCATCATTACTCCAGTCTTCAGTGTCACATGATCTTCAGAAATCAGTATAATATGCTGATTTGCTGCTCAAGAAACATTTCTGATTATTATTATTATCAATATTTAAAACAGTTGACTACATTTTGTTTTCAGGATTATTTGATGAGTAGAAAGATCCAAAGATCAGCATTTATCTGAAATTAAAATCTTTTGTAACATTATACACTCTACCATTAAAAAGCATGGCGTTGGTATTTATTTTAATTTTTTTGGATATAAATTATAGAAATTAATACTTTTATTTAGCAAGGATGCTTTAAATTGATCAAAAGTGACGATAAAGACATTTATAATGTTACACAAGATTTCTATTTCAGATAAATGCTGTTCTTCTGAACTTTCTATTCATCAAAGAAACCTGTAATCAGGGATGGGCAGTATTTAAAATACGTATTTGAAATACAAAATACTATTTTGTATTTTGTATTTAAATACCTTTGGGGGAAAAAAATCACATTTATTTTGTATTTAAATACATTTAATTTTTAATCTTGTATTTTCAAAATACATAAAATACTTTTAGCCAATCGACCTCTTAATTAGACAGCTGATTTCCTGCATCAACTAGTTCAGACGTGCCACTTTCATGCATGTGAGTTGCAGCTGTACGACTCCATCTAGAACTGGGTAATGACATTTTCTGGATTCCTGTAAGGAAATAAGGAATAATACTGCCTTCGTGTGCTATCAAAATTTCCTACTTCCAATTTCAGAAGTCCTGATTACAAGCATGTCGCATTCAAGTGCTTTGCTGCTGGAAAGAATAGGAATCGTGGAGGACGCCACTTCTTATTAAAGCCAAAATCGTAGATATTTAAGATATTTAATTTGGAATAAAATGTAGCATCCCATTCGTTGACAACTATATAAACATTCACAAATCTTTATAGTTAGCTTGTTGTTGATTCTGGATTTTCAGTCAAATACATGCTGTTTTGCTGTGTAGAAAACATACAAAATGCTTGAAATGGTTATTGCACTACTATGTGCATGACTTTAACATTAAAACAAGGTGATCTTGATTTTGTGGGAAAAAGCATACCTGTCCCAGCAGAATATGTTTTCCTCTCCACCATATTTAAAGTTTATGGCCTGCACAACTCAGAAACTTGGGTATAAAAATTATAGTAGAAAGTAGAAAATATGACAAAGGCATTCATGTCCAACTTACAACTAGAAAAGTCATATTTAAAAAATAAATAAATAAAAATAAACAAATGGGATAGCCTGTGAAGGCAGCATGAGATAAGGTGAGGATGTCATGGTCGGTTGTACTTGTAGATTAAGGTTAAAATGGAACACCATTCAGATTTGCATTTAGTTAGCAATAGCATGAAGGGAAAAAAGAGCGCTTGCTATGGCGATATGACAGAATATATGTCAGTGATGATATAAAGTGTAAAACGATTGAACTTTTTCTATATCATTTATATATCGTCGTGGTATGCAAATATATCTGTGGAGCTTTTAGTGGGCAGTAGCTATTGACATGTCAGAGCGATAAAGAAACATGGATAAATGAGTAATAAGCAGCATTCTCTGTGTGTGTACCCCAAGACAAAGATAACTATAATGCTAATAATAAAGACATAAAGTTCAAAAAATTGTTCTAAGGGCATACTCACACTAGGCACAGTTGCCTTGTAAAGCCTAAGCGTGATTGTCCTCTCTCTAACAGACAGATATCAGAGGATTATTACGGAGACAGCTGAGGTTAAAGGGGTCATATGATGCTTTTTTAAAGATCATTATTTTGTGTATTTGGTGTAACAGAATATGTTGACATGCTTTAATGTTCAAAAAACACATTATTCTTCAAATACAGTACATTATTGTAGGTCCATTTCAAACACATACCATGAAGCTGGTATGTGTTTGTGATGTGACCCTCTCTCTCACACACACACACACACACACACACGATGTGCAAAACTCCACATTTGAACAGTCAATAGCAAATACTTAAACTAGTAACAAAACAGTAGCTGATTCAGAAGCGCCAGATTGTCATAGCAAAGTCAGAATGACCTCCTCTCCTAGGTTCACGAAACGGTCGTCCATAAAATGCATTGCTGTTCTGTTGTAAGTGATCTTAAAGATTCCTAAATGCATCTACTTCCGGAAGGCCAAATAAAGTGCTTTTGCTTTCTCCTAGAAACACACAGCGTCTCCCTGACATGCTGCTTCAACACTAACTGCGGTTACTGAAACCACGCCTTCTTTCTTTGCGTGCACATTTGGGCCGCATTATGCTAATATTTCCACATAGTGAGGTAGATATGTGGGGGCGTGTTAGAACGAGCCGTTTTAGGGGGGCGTGGCAGAGTCTTAACTTTGATAAAGAGTATCTCTTTGGTTTTGAGAATTTAGTCTTTGCAACTTCAGGGATCTTATTTGTTCAGATAGTGAATTGGTGGGTTTTTGTTAAATATTAGCCAAAATCATCACAATTTAAAAAAACCAAAGACTTAAACTACTTCAGTCTGTGTGCATTGAATTTATTTAATACATGAGTTTCACAATTTGAGTTGAATTACTGAAATAAATGAACTTTTCCACGACATTCTAATTTATTGAGATGCACCTGTACATGCGTACCGCACCAGAGCCACCTCTTCAAGCGGGTCAGGGCATGGTTAAACCAACCGCACTGGACACGGTACAGAGCAGTCACACTTGTGAAATGAACTGGACTTTGGGGGTCAATCGTGCTCAAGCATGGATCTAGTGTGAGTACATCCTAAATCTAAGTGAATATCAGATAGCACACCACAACTATAACCTATGAGCCTATGATCGACAGACTCTTCTGGACATTCGAAATCGAACTATGGCTGCTTTTGATGCGAAATTGGGAAATTTCGCTGATAACACATCTGGGAGTACTATACGAGATATTCCGGACTTTCTTCGGCGTTGGCCGCTGGATGTTACTGCAAGGAAACGACGGCGCCGACGCAGCAAGCATGGCGGCATGATTGTGAGACTAAAACTCCATTGCGAGCCGGATCGTCCCTAAACCTCACGCTAAGGCCGGGGATGGACTTGAGCCACTTCACGGTCCGCCACCCTTCGATCCTGTTACCACGCTGGCTTACCTACATTCAGCAAGTCCTACCTGATGCTCCTATCTCTCCAGCTCGACGACCATGGGACCTTGACCCTCGGATTACCATCCGGCGTCGCCACCGGGGAATAAATGTCTCGAATCATCGACCGCTGGGCAAAGCCTCTGCTTTAGCTTGTACGCTACGCTCTCCGAGGATGGCGCTCATCAATGCCCATTCTCTGGTCAATAAGACTTTTATTTTAAATGATTTTATCTTATCTCACAACTTGGATTTTCCATTTATAACGGAGACCTGGATAAAGGTAGGAGACCTAAGCCCTTATTCAGAACTCGTTCCTGCAAATTACTGTTTTTATAACTCCCCCCGCCTCTCTGGTAGAGGCGGTGGATTAGCTATCATCGCTAAGGACACTTTCAGACATCAGTGTCGATTGTTGCCATCTACCATATTCCCGACCTTTGAAGCTCCGCTACTACAACTTGACTGGCCTGAACCTATTGTATTGACTTTGATTTATCGGCCGCCTCATTTAACTAAAGGTTTTGTGGAGGAATTTTCAGAGTTTGTTGGGGATCTCATTACTAAATACGATCGTATTCTTTTATTAGGAGATTTCAATGTTAATTTATGCTGTCCCTCAAAGCTACTTGCATCTGATTTCCAGAATATAATAAACTCTTTTAATTTGATGCAGTGGGTCAATCACCCCACACACATTTTAGGACACACCTTGGACTTAATGTCTTTTGGCCTCTCTATAACAGAAATGGAGGTAATTCAAACCCTTATTTCTGATAATTTTCCCATTATGTATAACGTGTCTCTGCCCACTATCCCCGTAAATACTGTTGATGATATTCGCCTATCTCGTGCCTACTCGCCTTGTTTTCCTGAAGAATTTACTAAGCACTATTCTGAAATCAGTTCCTCAACTCCAATAGAGACTTTAACATCTGATCTAGATGCAGATAAACATCTTGAGCATTTAAATACTGTATGGTCGGACATCCTAAACCGTATTTCACCCGCCAAGCCTTTCAGGCCTAAACTCAAAACAGAGCCCTGGGTTGACCAGAATGTTCGCTCCTTGAGACAAGCCTGTAGGCAGGCTGAAAGAAAATGGAAAAAAGACAAACTACAAATTTCATTTGACATTCTTAAGGACTGCTTATCCTCTTTCCAGAGAGCAGTAAAGACTAGGGATGTAACGATTCACTCAACTCACGATTCGATTCACGATTATTATAATTTCTTTTAACAAAATGAGATTTAAGACAAATTATAAATTAAATGTGTCCTTTTATTATTGCTTGGACAAAATGCTGCACATTTCTTTGTGAAATTTAAATATAACACTATAATAATATTCTAATAGCACTTGCGTATCATTGCTCTTTTGTTGGTTTTGATTGCTTCTATTGTCCTCATTTGTAAGTCGCTTTGGATAAAAGCATCTGCTAAATTACAAAATTTAAATATAATGTAAATGTGAATAACAAAACTAAATTGACATTTTAAAACAAGACCCAAATCAAATAAATAAGTGACACAAATAAAATAAATATCTTCATATAAACAAAATAAGGCTTCGTCTGTGCTCTTTCCTTTTAACATTAGATGCAACCACTGCATTTTAATCTTGATCCAAACAAAGATGCTGCATACATGCAACATGAGCAGTTTTTAAACTAAATTAGATTGTATAATTTCGAAATTTGAAGCAAAAACAGAATGGTTTGACTTCAGTTTTGTGAAACTATAAATAAAAATATCTGCATGAAACAGCAAAGCTGAATGAGATGAAGATTCACTCTCTGCCAGCAGGTGGCGCTGAAAGTGTTTCCTGGTTTCTGCTGTAAACAAAGCACTCTGTACTGTAGCATGCAAAATACGTATTTAGTTGTGTGTGTTGTGTTCGCTCCGCGCAGCTTGTAGGTCTCTGTCTAACCTGCTAACAGCAATATCTGTTTCCTTGCAATTGTCTAGAAATGTGTTGATGAATAGTGAATGTTTTTCGTTGTTATTACTTGTAGTTTAGATAAAGAACAGAGCAATACGTTGGTGTACAAACTGCAGTGCTTTATCAATACATTTCTGCATTGGGCTAACACATATACCATGGCTGTTTGGGTGTTGGTGTTAACCACCGAGCTGTGGGCTAAGTAATGGTGATGGGCATTCTGTTATTGACATGCGCTGCATGCAGTAGACCAATCACAACAGACTGGGCCATCAGACCAATCACCGCAGTTTAGCGTCACGCAAAGGAAGGGTTTGGAAAAATGAATCGTTAAACAAATCGCTTGGGAGTCGTTGAGCAAAAAAAATGAAAAAAAAATTGCATATTTTAAGACAATGAAAGTGTTTTTTGACCTTGCATGCATGTCAACCTGTTGTCGGGGACTCCCAAAACCAAAATATGAACCTTTCATTACCCATAATAGGGGCACTTTAACACAAGAGGTTATGATGAGGTGAACGCCAGTGATCGCAGCTGCGCCTCTTGTTTCTCATGCCCACTCCGTGTGTCTGCTGGACAGCGATCAAATAAATGTTGCCATTTTACTCCATTAACTGATAGGATACTATACATATATACAAACCCGATTCCAAAAAAGTTGGGACACTGTACAAATTGTGAATAAAAACAGAATGCAATGTGGAAGTTTCAAATTTCAATATTTTCTCTATATTCTGTTGTGAATAAAATATAAGTTTATGAAATTTGTAAATTATTCCATTCCTTTATTACTCACAATTTGTACAGTGTCCCAACTTTTTTGGAATTGGGTTTGTAATACATATCTTTAATTAATCTTAGATGGAGGTTTTAATCACGGATTAGACATGTTTGTGTGCATTTTGTTTTGTGAATTCACCAGAACAAAGAGTCTCTGCAGCAGCGCTGCGATAGATAGTAGAGTAAATTTTTCTTCCCTTTTCTTTTTAAAAGAAAAAAAACACGAAAAGATTCATAGCCTTGTCTGATAGACTAGTATTTTTTTCTAAGACAGTTTTCTCTTAACATTGCGAGAACCTCAATTGTGTAGAAATAACATCAAACGAACGTTCCGAGAATGTTGCTATAAGACCGTTTTCTCTTAACATTACAAGAGCCTCAGTTAGCCTTTTTCACAGAAATTGGAAATTATGTCAGTGCAGGGTAAAGTTAGTTCCATTACAGGTCTGCGCCTATTATATTAGTATGCCTTTTTCTCAAATAATGCTTCTTACCTTTTCTGTTTTACAAGTTGTTGTTATATAAACTACAAATAAATGTAAAAAACATTTTACTTGTCTGCAACTTATATGGCCACTCATATAAGTTATTTATGTGTATTAATACTCATAAATATAATTATTTCTTATGAGTATTTAAGATTGTGCTCTATTGCTGGCTTTCAATATTGGAGTATTTTTCTACCCGCTCGACTTTTGCAACAATGGATCAGGCCGAGGTGTCGCTACAAACAATCTGGGACTGTCTTTTTTTCGACCGTCCAAACGGGTCTTACCAGCATTCAAGGGTCTTTGATTGTCCTTGGTATTTAAAACAGTATTTGATTACATGCAGATCTTCGTATTCACATAGACATCTGCAATTTCCTTTCTTTTTTGTTCCCAGAATTTTTAGTGAAGCCGGACGTAGGTCTTTTCAATATAAAGCTCTATCGCATTGGAATAATCTTCCCCAATCTTTGAGATCTGTTACTTCCCTTTATTGCTTTAGGTCATTAGGTTCTTATGTTGATTTTGTTTATATATGACATTGATTGTTTAGTAATCCTGCTGTGGTTGTGGGGGATTGGTTGAGCATGTCTTCTAGTAGGGATGCACCCATACTGATACTGGTATCGGTATCGGGCCCGATACTGCGCTCCTGTACTTGTACTCGTAAAAAAATGCCCCAATACCAAAAGCCGATACAAAACAGCATGTGAATAGAGCTGTGTCCAAAAAAAAAACACTGAAAACAGAACAACAGAAAGTAGAATGTAGTTATTAGAGATTAAGGATGTCTATGAAGTACATGTAAGTAATTAATATAATGTTAAACATTCAATATTCACGCCTGTATAGCGGATGTGCCCGAGCTGATAAGCAGAGCGTGCTGAGTGGATTGAGCAGAGATACACACAGATGCACAAACTTGTCGAGTGAATATCTCACAGACATCACTGGGAAGTTCGTAGTTCGGTCAGATATGTCAAAAGCAAGTAAGTAAAACAATGCACAAGTTACTAAAGTTATTTGACGGTAAGGGGAGTGAGAGAGAGAGAGAGAGAGAGAGAGAGTCTGAAAGCATGCACTTCTGTTGTATGATCTTGATTGCTGTTCGCTCCATTAGCGCATGCATTTGGATTAAAACTACATTTTAAATATAAAACAAACAAAAATTATAGGCACATTCACTATAAACAGCATTTATTTTAAACGTCAAGCATACACAACTTTATTTAAAGCAGAAGTGAAACTAGCAGACTGGGTGAGATGCGCTAGGCTGCAAGTGTCTCTCTCATTCTGCGCCAATACAAACGTGTGCGCGCTGCGTATGTTTAGCTTGCTTTAAGGCCAAAGTATACTTTGGTTTTTACTCGTAAGCGAGGGTCCGTGTACACTGCGTGTGACGCAAATTACATCACCAAAATACTACGCGTGCACTCGTATAACAAGTGGTTCCCTGCATTATTTTAGGAAAACGTTTTGTGATGGAGCAGCTCTAATGCGCCATTAAAATGAACAGTGAAAGTAACAAAAGCTTATACAATACATTTTAACAGGTATAATTAAGTGTGGAAATAACTGAAGGTAATATCTGTTTGCTAAATGAAGCCAAATAACATGATTCATATTATTATTACTATTATTTTGTTTCTGTACCCATTATTTTAAAAAAAAATTACAAATGCTGTGAAATTACAGTTATCGGTGAGTATCAAAAATTTTATTATCGGTATCAGACTCGTTCTGAAAAAAGTGGTATCGGTGCATCCCTATCTAGTTTGTGTATGTGTTGCGTACATGTTTTGTATGGTTGTTTTGTTTGTTGCAATATTTTGTTTTTTCGTTTCTGGATCCCCTTGAAAATTAGATGCCACATCTCAAGGGGCTATCCTTTCAATAAATTCACATTCAAATGTCTATGGGTTTCTGTTCTCCATCTCCGGTACATTTGAGCGTATTATCTCAATTTACTCAATTTATTTCATTTTCCTTGAATCACCACATCATGATAAATTACTTAAAAATGACAACATTTATATCCAGATGCACATTTTTCCGGTTGAAGCATATAGTAAACTCAATGCAACAATGTAATCCCGATAGAATAGGAATAATGCCATGAATCCGAGTCATCTCCTGTTTAATATGTAGTTCTACCAGAAAAACTCAGGAGGTGACGATAAGACTCGAAAGTATTTATTTGACAAAACCGTGACATAAAGGTAAAGGGGGAGGTGTTGCTTCAATTTATAACAATATTTTCAGTATTTCTCAGAGGGCGGGCTTCAAGCATAACTCGTTTGAAGTAATGGTGCTTCATATAACATTGTCCAGAGAAACAAGTGTTAATGATCAATCCCCTGTGATGTTTGTACTGGCTACTGTATACAGGCCACCAGGGCACCATACAGACTTTATTAAAGAATGTGCTGATTTTATATTCGAGTTAGTGCTGGCTGCAGATAAAGTCTTAATTGTTGGTGATTTTAATATCCATGTTGATAATGAAAAAGATGCATTGGGATCAGCATTCATAGACATTCTGAACTCTATTGGGGTTAGACAACACGTGTCAGGTCCTACTCTGTCGAAATCATACTCTAAATTTAATACTGTCACATGGAATTGATGTTGATGGTGTTGAAATTATGCAGCCAAGCGATGATATCTCAGATCATTATTTAGTCTTGTGCAAACTTCATATAGCTAAAA
>NW_015507591.1:20890-22115 GCF_001515645.1 Sinocyclocheilus grahami
ACGAAAAATAAAGCATCAACAAGTGTTGACATTTCCCAACAGCACAGCAGTAATGACTTTATGAACTACTTTACTTCTAAGATCGATACTATAAGAGATAAAATTGTAACCATGCAGCTGTCCGCTACAGTATCGCATCAGATAGTGTGCTATAGATCGCCCGAGGAACAAGTCCACTCATTCTGTACTATAGGAGAGGAAGAATTGTATAAACTTGTTAAATCATCTAAACCAACAACATGTATGTTAGACCCTGTTCCATCTAAAAGAGGTGCTTCCAGAAGTCATAGATCCTCTTCTGACTATTATTAATTCATCATTGTCATTAGGACATGTCTCCAAAACTTTCAAACTGGCTGTTATTAAGCCTCTCATTAAAAAAAACACAACTTCACCCCACAGATCTAGTTAATTACAGACCGTCACAAATCAAGCCTCCGTGGCTCCCTCCGATCCCCACCAGAGGGAACCCTCACCGGAGTACTAACTGTTCCTTAGGACTTCATTTCCCATCATCCCATGCCTGACTTTGATTACTTGCACAGGTGCTGATCATTACCATGACTATATAAGCAGTGCCTGCCTTACCCTCATTGCGAAGTCTTGTTTTGCTGCAGCAGCTAGAGTTCTTACTAGAACCAGGAAGTATGACCATATTAGCCTGGCTCTGTCAACACTGCACTGGCTACCTATTAAACATTGTACAGATTTTAAAATCTTGCTAATTACTTATAAAGCCCTGAATGGTTTAGCACCTCAGTATTTGAACAAGCTCTTATTGCATTATAGTCCTCCACGTCCGCTGCATTCTCAAAACTCTGGCAATTTGATAATACCTAGAATATCAAAATCAACTGCGGGCGGAAGATCCTTTTCCTATTTAGCTCCCAAACTCTGGAATAACCTACCTAACATTGTTCGGGAGGCAGACACACTCTTGCAGTTTAAATCTAGATTAAAGACCCATCTCTTTAACCTGGTTTACACATAACACACTAATACGCTTCTAATATTCCAATCCGTTAAAGGATTTTTAGGCTGCATTAGATCAACCGGAACCGGGAACACTTTCCATAACACCCGATGTACTTGTTGCATCGTTAGAAGAATGGCATCTACGCTAATATTAGTCTGTTTCTCTCTTATTCCGAGGTCACCGTAGCCACCAGATCCAGTCTGTATCCAGATCAGATGGTCACTGCAGTCACCCAGATCCAGTATGTAT
>NW_015507591.1:23313-51396 GCF_001515645.1 Sinocyclocheilus grahami
GACCAGGACAACTAGATGAGCCCCAGATACAGATCCCCTGTAAAGACCTTGTCTCAGATGACCACCGGGACAAGACCTCAGGAGCCAGATGAGTCCTCTGCACAATGTGACTTTGTTGCAGCCTGAAATTGAACTGCTGGTTTTGTCTGGTCAGAGGAGAACTGGCCCCCCGACTGAGCCTGGTTTCTCCCAAGGTTTTTTCTCCATTCTGTCACTGATGGAGTTTTGGTTCCTTGCCGCTGTCGCCTCTGGCTTGCTTAGTTGGGGACACTTCATTTCCAGCGATATCGTGGACTTGATTGCAAAGATACTATTTAAACTGAACTGAGCTGGATGATGACATCACTGAATCCAATGATGAACTGTCTTTAACTGAAAAATGAGTGTTTACTATTGTCATTCTGCATTATTGACACACTATTTTCCTAATTAATGCTGTTCAGTTGCTTTGACACAATCTGTATTGTTAAAAGGGCTATATAAATAAAGGTGATTTGACTTGACTTGACATAAAAATAGAATTCTTTGACATAGGCCCCATCCATAGCTTGAATCTGTGAGTCTAAGATTCCAGCTATTGCTGCTGAAGACGAAAGCAGGGGCAGAGCCTACCCCCCTGCGTTGGACGGGGCCAACCTGGTGGTGGAGGGGAGGATGGAGGGGAATGACACATCAGTATCTGCAAACACAAGGAAGGGTGAGTAGAGAGCTTATATATTTCTCATGTCAAGAGATGATTGGTTAGAACTAATTGTAATGTGTGACGTAGCATTAAGTCTTCCTAGTAGAACTTGCGTTAAAGCTTCCATTTCAACCAGAAAGACTCAGGAGGTGACGATATGGCTCGAAAGTATTTATTTGACAAAACCGTGACATAAAAATGGAATTCTTTGGCGTAGACCCCATCCATAGCTTGAATCTCTATGAGTCTTAGATTCCAGCTATTGCTGCCGAAGACGAAGGCAGGGGCGGAGCCTACACCCCAAAAGAAATGAAGGAAATTATATACCCACCAGTTGAAGTATTTCTTAGAAGATCCTAGAACATACAAGATGAAACAAAACAAATGAAAGGAATATTTAATTAGACATAATTAAGGCGAGTACAAAAAGCATAAAAGATGTACCGGATTCTTAACTAAAAGTATTGGTGCTTTATAGAGTAGAGTAGAGGGCTCATAATAGGCCACAGGGAGAGAGAGGCCACAATAGGCCGGATAGTGATAGAGGCCACGATAGGCCACACAGAGAGAGAGGCCCCGATAGGCCACAGGAGGAAAGGCCCCGATAGGCCAAAGGAGGAATGGCCCCGATAGGCCAAAGGAGGAATGGCCCCGATAGGCCAAAGGAGGAACGGCCCCGATAGGCCAAAGGAGGAAGGGCCACGATAGGCCACAGAAGGAGGGGCCTTGATAGGCCATAGTGAGAAAGGCCATTATAGGCCACAGAAAGAAATGCCTCAGAAGGCTACAGAGGGGAAGACTGGATGAGAAAGGCCACAGAGAGAAAGGCAGAGTTAAGCCGCAGATATTAAACCATAGAGGTTGTTAGGAGTAATATCAATAGGTGTTACACCACCACCAGTAATTGCATATAGATTACCTTGAAGACAACATGAAATTATTTGCTGAGGTTTGTGGTTCAGGTCTAATGTATGATTCAAATGTGGAGGATGACCATCTGCCCAGCAGCTAGATGGCTGATGTTGGAACTCCCCATTCAGCAGCATTAGTCATGACAGGCCGCATTATGCCATTTAACACAGAAAGACAGTGTAGTTCATGTAATGAGAAAAGCCATTAGAGGCCATTTTTGCGAAGGACAATGATAGGCAGAGTTACTTAAACAATAATAGTCACACTTACCTGATGGTCACAATAGGCCAAATTGAGCAAATGCCACGATAGGCTGTGTAATATAAAGCCTCGATAGGCCATGAAAAGTGAAGGCCCTACGGGCTGGCAATTACATTTATAGCCTGTGTATGTTTCTATAAGCTATGTAATGTGAAAGCCCCGTGTGAATGACCACAGTAGGCCATTGTATGTGAAAAGCCATGATAGACTTGACATGAGCAGTACGCGAGAAGTAACCACCACCAGTAGTTTGCTAAGAGTATCATACTGTACCTTGAGTATTACATGAGATAGTTTTAGAGTCTGATCTTGACGGAACTCAGATGTGGAGAACAATCATGTACATAACAGCTTGATGTGGATTACAGGAATTCTAAACCACCGCATTTTGTTAGAGAGCCCATTAGTTTAGGTTAAATGATAAAGGTAGTATTATGTGAATATATATACAGTATATATATAAACATATATATACATAGACATATATATATATATATAAATGGTCCAATCACATCATCTCCAGCACCTGCTCGCGCATGGACTTCTCCCGCTCTCGCTCCAGATGCAGCTGCTTCACCTGAACACACAGATCTCACACCTTTACTTCACTTCAGTTTGTCTTTAGTTCATTTCCCAAATGCAATTTGGTTGCAGCATTTAAGACTTTAAATAATACAAAAACACAATACTTTTTTGTGAGAGAACATTTCATTAGAGAAACTAATCAACAGTATATATTACTGTATGTTTTTATATGTTTATATTATATATAATATACCGTGGAGATCAAAACTAAAGAACAAAACAACAATTTCCTAAATGTCAAGGTCACTACTTGACGTTATCCTAACAGGAGCAGAAGGGCACTTTTTAAAGCATATTTCATAAATGAATTGTATTCTGAAGCACAGTATAAAAAACTTAAATGAGATATAACACTTACAGATATAAGATACAGATACAGATAAGTTATTGGTGTTAATCTGGCACCTGGTGCTAATTTATTTAATTATATGACAAACAAGTCAAGTCACCTTTATTTATTTAACGCTTTATACAATACAGATTGTGTCAAAGCAGCTTTACAGCATTAAACAGGATGATAGTGTGTTGATAATTAGGGTTGGGTATCGTTTGGGCTTTTTTTCGATACCGGTGCCAAATAGATACTTTTAAAACGGTTCCGGTGCCTAAACGGTGCCTGAACCGATATTTATAAAAAAATTAAAAATAAATAAATAAATAAAAATTCCCCCAAAAATGATGGTGTTACGGGGCTGACGAGACGAGAGGCGTGCGGATCCATGTGCAAGCTTTTATTCACAAGAGACATGGTCAAAAAACACAGGCAGGGTCGAACAACAGTAAACAGGCATGGCACAGGCAAGACAAAGAATATTCCTTGGGCTAGCGTGGGTCTACGATAGGGCTGAACGATTTTGGAAAATAATCTAATTGCGATTATTTTTTACCAATATTGCGATTGCGATTTAATATGCAATTTATTTTTTAAGATCTTTATCTTCTGTATTATTCAACAAAGACAAGCAATAAATCATTGTAGGGGTGGGAATCTTTAGGCACCTCATGATTCGATTCGGATTCTGGGAGTCGCAGTCAGATTCCAAAACTATATCTTTTTTTCTTATTGATTAGTCTTATTAATACAACTTTTTTTATTTAATTCCATATTTAATTATAAGTACTTTTTAAAAATAAATTACACATTAAAAAATTTAATTAAAACAATTGCATGTTAATAATTTTAAGTAAACTAATATAAGACAGGGCTTAGATTAAGCCAGGATTAGGCCTTAGTTTAATTAGGACATCTAAGTATCTTTAAACGTGCCTTAGAAAAAAAACATTACTGGTGTGTATCTTGAGTCAAAACAATGGCACTGATATCTTTTAAGACATGTCAGTGCAAGTTGCTTTCAGTTAAGACAGCTCAAACATTTATTTTAGTCTGGAACTAGGCTTACAAGCAGTAAACAAACAGTGCTTTCAGTATTTAAGAGTATCTGAACATTTTCCTTTCAAGAGCTGTTTGTGATGTTTCTCTTTCTCAGCTTTACTGTTGTTGATTATGATGGCATCATAGAGAGCGGCAGATCTAATAAGCTGCATTCACACTAATGCACAGATCTCTTTTGAAATATAAGATGTGGTTTGTCCTGTCTGTTTGATCCTTTAAGACATAACTGACTGTGTTTACATTAATTTCAAAATGCTTTTATGACGCGAAATTAAAGTATATTTAACCACTCAAAAGCAGTCGCGCACAGCCGCATGACCGAGCACTCTTCGCAAAGCACGCGTCAGCATTTGAAATGGACATAACATAACTGAGGCGTGTTCGTAGAGCATTTGTAAAGAAAATACCGGCGGGCGAGACGACACACTGCAAGCGTCAGCAACGCACACATTTCTCACAGCGCATCCTGTTCAGTGAAGCGCGCGAATGTCCCTGTAATTCGCTTCAACCTTTCCGAACTTTATTAAAGGTTATTGTGTGGATGGTTCGAGTGGTGTGTGTGAGAGAGAGCAACTGGAAGCAAGCAGGATGAGTTTCTAAAGCACATGCAGCGCCATCGTGCATCTGTGGTTAAAAACTAAGCTCAGAATCGATCCAGAATCTTTTCTCCCATCTCTATTTTATAGTATGACCAACACAATATTAGATAGATTAAACAAAGTGCGCTTTTCTGTAGGCCAGGCATATGCGTAGTGTGTCAAGTTGATGCTTCCTCTGCAGACTGCTTTACTCTCGCGTGTCACGTGACGAGAGTGTAATCGCAGCCTTGCGGTTAAAAAATCGCGTTTTGTCATATCGCGATATTATCGCAAATGCGATTAATCGTTCAGCCCTAGTCTACGATCGGACGAACAGTATCCAGAGGGCTTGACAAGAGGGGTAATCCAATAAACACAGGCAGAAGGTCAGGAAACAGACAACAAGGCAAACGGAAAGACTAGACTAAGACTAAAACAAAAAAATGGGAAAAGGAATGGCTCAGTACTGTAGCTCTCGCTAGAGGAGAGATAAACGCTAAACAAAACTAGAGATTAAACAGAAACACGGAATGGCTCGGTAAAGCAGCTAACACTTGGGGAGTGCTAAACGCAGAGCAATACTTGGCGATCGGAGCAGGAACTGAGTGGGTGTTATGTAGTGTGTGTGATTGGTCTCAGGTGAGCGTGTGATTAGTGAAATAGTGCATGGGAAATGTAGATCGGATGGAAGTCCACGGACCGGATTTGTGACAGATGGATTGTCCATTAGCACTATAAACACATGATGTCTGTTTCATTTATACTGGACACCAGAGGGCGCCCTCACACAGAAAATCCACACATCCAGTCACAGAAGTAGCAGAACTCATGACCCTCCAGGAAATCCCTTATATGGACAAAGGCATCGCTATTATAGCTGTAACTGAGTAAACAGAACATATAAACGTTTTGAATGATAAAACAAAGACAATAAGCCCTTGACTGCGACAATATAGTTTATCTGTGTTATTCAAGCCATCTGGTATTTTCATAATAGTTAAGTATATTTATAATCCATTGCTAATCGATGTATTCTTTTTAAAGTAGCCTATGGAACATATTTTCTGCCTCATTCTGTGACAAGAAGCCACATCAGATCACAAAAGGAAGCATTTGACTGGTGTTGTGGAGTAAAAAGGTTATAATGTTCTTTTTTGTTGGACAACAGGTTTAGAAATGTGAATACAAGGGAGGTTTAGTTTTAGGCATTTTAATTTAAGCATGTTTAGCTTAGTTAACAGAAGGCTACCTGCTGCAGTCAGAGCAAGTGTAATTACTGCATTCACGTGCTCCTCAGATGCTCTCATTTCCCCAGTTGTGCTTTTAAGTCGGAATGTAAAAAACAACATGGACACTCTCGTTACTACAAAGATTGGCCCCACTTTTTATTAAGTGGCCTTAACTACTATGTACTTACATCAAAAATTAAGTACAATGTACAGTGGGGCAAAAAAGTATTTAGTCAGCCACCAATTGTGCAAGTTCTCCCACTTAAAAAGATGAGAGAGGCCTGTAATTTTCATCATAGGTATACCTCAACTATGAGAGACAAAATGAGAAAAAAAAACCAGAAAATCACATTGTAGGATTTTTAAAGAATTTATTTGCAAATTATGGTGGAAAATAAGTATTTGGTCAATAACAAAATTTCATCTCAATACTTTGTTATATACACTTTGTTGGCAATGACAGAGGTCATTTTTAAGTGGGAGAACTTGCACAACTGGTGGCTGACTAAATACTTTTTTTCCCCACTGTACTTAGTGTTCATATTGTATTGCAAAACACTTTTGCTGCTATTAAGGTGGGATACGGGTAAGGTTAGGGACAGGTTTGGTGGTACGGGTAGGTTTAAGGGTGGGTTAAGGTGTAAGGGATGGGTCAACTGTGTAATTATAAATGTAATTACATAAATTAATTACAGATGAAATTACATGCAGGTATTTTTAAAATATAAGTACAATGTAAAAACATGTATGTACACAATAAGTGCATTGTACCAAATTATTAATTTAAATGTAAGTACATAGTTGTTAAGGCCACTTAATATAAAGTGGGTCCCAAAGATTTGTTGGATTTGTATTATTAGAGCTTTCTTGAGTTCACGTGCATTTTCTCAGTCGGGAAATTATTTTTCACGTGCGGTGCCGGTGATGGTGATGCTTACGTCCATTTCTGAAAACCAGAGGACAAATATTTCAATCGATCGCTCAGGCATTTAAGTGGCACCAAAATGAGGCACCGAAATCTGCATTCTGATTCGGTTCTAGTACATACCAGTTACATAGGTACCGGTGCCATATTGGTACCGGGTTTCGGTACCCAACCCTATTGATAATGCTGTCACGATCTGCTACGGTGCGGGAACACGGAGCAAGGAACGAGGAGACCAAGAGTACAAAAACCAAGGAATTTATTAATCTTCACGGGGAATCACATGTAGCACGAGGAGTAGACATAAACAATACCTAAACTCATTAAACAAAGAGTGACAGCTTTTTAGTGGTTATGAGCACTCTTTGCAAGCTTTCTAGTCAATAATCCATTTAAAATGTAGAACTTTGTTTTTCGACAACACTCACGTTGCAAAGTTTCAGGAATGACATCTGCATATTTATGCGGGATTCGCTCTCGAAATAGCAGTGATTGACATAGTGATAGCATAGCAATAGACGGGACAAAATATGTGAAAATGTGCATCAAGACTAGAGCACCCTCACTCATTTCAGAAGCACCCTCAGTGATTATTTCTGGAACCTTGTTGTTACGCTTTTATTGCAAAACTATATACAAAAACAACAAAATACAAATGCACTAAATAAAATAATTTAATAAATGCAAATTTACAAGTTAAGCACTTAACTAAAATAAGTAGGCTATTAATAAAATAATTAACTAGAGAAGGCTGACTATAATCAGCATGCTTCCATTTAGTGAGGTAAGCCTACTCCTCACCTGAATTAGAAGAAAAGCTCTTCGTCTTCAGTGATGCGAAGACAACGTTTGAGCGTGTACACGCAATATCTGAGCGAGAGCACAGCCAATTCATAAAAGAACAATGCATATTTAAAAGCACACATCCAGTTTTGTGAGAGTGAAGGAAATCTGCTTGCGAGGGGAGAGATTCGTGCTCGCGCATTACATGGATCACGTAACATTATGCGCTCTTGATATTTGTCATATATCACGCTATATAAACCGCCTAAAATTAAGTATAAAGAGGAGAAGAAAGCGGCCCTAGGCAGCTGCCTACACATGCCAGGATCCGCCACTGCCAGATGCAGTTAGAAATTTACTAAAAACAAGCCTATCGCAAGACATCTGGTAGGGGGGGCACCTGGGGTGGCCAGCCAAATTTCAGGACCACCACGTAGACACGCCCCTGGGCTCCAGCCCCAAAAGGATTTTTCAAAAGCCCCGAATCTTTTGGGTTTGTTAATAGTTTTGTCAAAAATATAGTTTTTCAACACATATTATAGAGAAATATTTAAAACGGTTCAATACCGCTTTCCCGCAGGATCGATAAAACGATATCAGCTGTGCTTTCTCTCTCTCTCCTCTCTGACAGCGAGCTCACGTCACACACACAGCAGTCCTACATAGCCACGCCTCCTGTCAATCACTCAGCATGTCACTCGTCTCATCTCATTCTCGAGCATTTTTACATTGTTATTGTTATCAGCACTAAATTCTGATTTAAGTAAGTTTGCTGAATATTCTGAGGAGAACGTTGGGTCGCTATTACTACTGATGGGTCGCGATTACCGTTGGGTTGCGATTAACTACACATGCAACAAAAGGTATCTTAAATGTTTTTGGTTCATTTAAGATTTACCTCAGATATTGAAAAATGGTTAAAGAAAAGATGGATAGTAAAACTGTGAACTCAGTGTCAACACATAAGTGTATTCCATGGCAAAGATTGTATTAGTTACTCAGTATATATTTTTAACAATTCTTAAATTGTTTAATATACATTAATTAGATTATGTTCTTTTGTTGCAAGTTCAGTGCGCTTGCAGAGATACTCCGCCCACACGCTGTTCTGATTGGCTGTGATTTTTGATTGATTTTGTGGCGTCTTTTAACTCTGTCACGTCCGGTGTTGACATCTTGTATATAGTTGTATAGTTGTCAAGTGTACGCATACCTAGTTCTCTCAGGGCTTGCTGATGGCCAGGGGATAGCACGAAAGACCCTCGGGTGCTGACAGAGCATTTCTTTTTTGAGTTTCCCTTTTGCTTCAATGGGCAAATACAGAAATTACGTAAAAGTTGTAAAAAAATCATGAATGGAGTATTCTTTAACACAGTGTCTATTTACACTAAGTGCAAATAGCCCACCTTGTTGGCAGAGGCTATTTACAGTAACTCCACCCAACAACATGTGATTTGGCTAGTCAACATTACAAAAGACAGTAAACACTCTTCAGCTCCAGTGGCGCAGATGGTAAAACGTGCAGCGTGTTCATTTTGACGCGATCGACCCGGGTTCGAATCTGCCTCTTGGCGAACTTTTTTCTCCCTTTTCAAATTTCAAATCACATCAGAAAAGCATTTATTTTCAATGAAAATGAAGGAAATAATAAAAAAGTTGAAAATCGGGTAGGGTTAGGGTAGGTGTAGGGAGAGCTTTATTGTCCCAATAAGGTGGCATCCATTTAATAATTTGAATTAAAATGATAATTTACACTCAATATGTTATTATTGCATACTGTTTTATAGTGTAATACAATACTGAGGAGCAGATAATTGCCACTATTTGCAATAAGAAGTATAAATAGCAGAAAATCCTGCTATTTTAACAGTGTAAATAGAATCTATCGATATCTGCACTTAGTGCAAATAGCCGCTGCCATTATTTAATGTCGCAGAATAAATCTGTCTGTTTATCTATCTATCTATCTATCTATCTAGTGTTTTTTGGCTGGGCCAGTGAAAATGTTGGCACAATTGAGGGCTAGTAAAACTGCTGTGGTGTGTGAACACTGTCAAAGAACATCAGCTGACATACATTGCATGCAACATTATCTGTTGTTAGGTATTTTTGACATTTATGTCACATTATGATTTATACCGTTCGCACAAAATACAGCTTCCCGGTTAGCCTGCTGTCTTATACACCAAAGTTGCACATACCCTGTTTATTCAGCCTGGTCTCATGTTTATACGTAGGTATTAATACTTAACATTTACAAGCACAAAACGTAGAAATTGTAATCAGGTGCTAAAAAAAAAGAGTACCCATTAAAATGTTTTTACATCAAGGACCCAATCATGGAACACTGCACAGTACAAGCGCAGCTTGAGCTTCTCGAGTCTGTTCAGTAAAGAGGGTTTTGATTGGTGGATTAAAAGCTCACCACGACTGGCTGAACGGAACATCCTCCAAAAAAAGATATTTATGAATCTTAACCTGCCAGGAAGGTCTCAAAAATACCACACACAAATTCAAAGCAGTCCACGCATGTGTGATGATCTGCAAATTCAACGATCCATAAATACATGTAACATCATTCATAAATGTGTGATGGAAATTAATTCAAGAAATGTATATATACATATTTGTATAAACATTTTAAATTTATTTAGGTAAGATGCTTTTGTGTGAGCATTTGGGGAAATATTTATGCTTTTACTTCTGCATTTATAAATTGCGTTTTGAATTTACGAATCGGATTTTGTAAATGTAAATTGTGCTGTGCATTTATGAATTTTGTTTTATAAATGTATTATTTTTGAAGCCGATCTGGCTCCATACACACACACACACACACACACACACTCTTACTCACACACACACACACACAGGTTTGTTTTTATGGTTTATGGGGACTCTCCAAAAGCATTTATTTTCAATGAAAATGAAGGAAATAATAAAAAAGTTGAAAATCGGGTAGGGTTAGGGTAGGTGTAGGGAGAGCTTTATTGTCCCAATAAGGTGGCATCCATTTAATAATTTGAATTAAAATGATAATTTACACTCAATATGTTATTATTGCATACTGTTTTATAGTGTAATACAATACTGAGGAGCAGATAATTGCCACTATTTGCAATAAGAAGTATAAATAGCAGAAAATCCTGCTATTTTAACAGTGTAAATAGAATCTATCGATATCTGCACTTAGTGCAAATAGCCGCTGCCATTATTTAATGTCGCAGAATAAATCTGTCTGTTTATCTATCTATCTATCTATCTATCTAGTGTTTTTTGGCTGGGCCAGTGAAAATGTTGGCACAATTGAGGGCTAGTAAAACAGAGTCCTGCTGTGGTGTGTGAACACTGTCAAAGAACATCAGCTGACATACATTGCATGCAACATTATCTGTTGTTAGGTATTTTTGACATTTATGTCAGTGTTTTTTGGCTGGGCCAGTGAAAATGTTGGCACAATTGAGGGCTAGTAAAACTGCTGTGGTGTGTGAACACTGTCAAAGAACATCAGCTGACATACATTGCATGCAACATTATCTGTTGTTAGGTATTTTTGACATTTATGTCACATTATGATTTATACCGTTCGCACAAAATACAGCTTCCCGGTTAGCCTGCTGTCTTATACACCAAAGTTGCACATACCCTGTTTATTCAGCCTGGTCTCATGTTTATACGTAGGTATTAATACTTAACATTTACAAGCACAAAACGTAGAAATTGTAATCAGGTGCTAAAAAAAAAGAGTACCCATTAAAATGTTTTTACATCAAGGACCCAATCATGGAACACTGCACAGTACAAGCGCAGCTTGAGCTTCTCGAGTCTGTTCAGTAAAGAGGGTTTTGATTGGTGGATTAAAAGCTCACCACGACTGGCTGAACGGAACATCCTCCACCGTTTGAATCCGCAGTGTTAACTCGTTTTCTGCTCGAAATGGTGTCGTGGTTTATAATTTCACTTTCGTCTTTAGCTCCAGTCCTATGGCAAGCCGTTTTGACTTTTATTCATTCTCAGGATATGAATTCTTGATATCAACAATTCAATATTTACTAGTTAAAATGCTAATTATTGATATCAGGAATTAAATTTCCACTAGTAACAACTATAATTCTTGATATCTGTAATTGTATTTTCACTAGTTAAATGTCACCATAGGCTGCCATTCAAAATCAATTGTTGATATCAAGAATTGATTTCTTACTATTCCAATTTCACATATCAGAAATACAACTCTTACTAGTAAAATCCTTTATTTTTGATATCAGTAATCACGTGGTTACTAGTAAAGACGTCTATTCTTGATATCAACAATTTAACTGCCACTAGTGACGATGTTCATTTCTGATATCATGAATGTGACTGTTACTAGTAAGAAAGCCATTTTAGATATCAGAAATTATATTGATATCACAAATATATTTTTAGATATCAAAAATAACAAATCTAACATGTTGAAATTGCATTGAGTGTTGTTTTGGCAAAACAACACAAAATAAAACAGAATAGAGACTATATGTTATCTCAAAAGAGATAAATAAAATGGTGTCTTCATTTTAAATGTAGGGGCGGTTCTAGGGTTTCATCCTCGGGGGGGCTTAGCCCTCAGAGAGACCATTAGATACAAAGATACAAATGTCCTAAATAAACAGTATTTTACAGTGCTTATGAAAACTGTATTACGAAATAAACATATACAATTACCTATTAAAGTTACATAAGTTACTTAGTTAAGAGCAGTGAGTGCTTCTCTGTTTTTCCTTTGTTTTATTAACAATATTAACGTAATTAGCGTTATACTGACACATTAATATTTTCTTAACCGTTAAGATGTAACTGACTGTGTTTACTTGGATACTCGTCAAGACAGTTATTGTGACATAATATTGTGTGTAGGCTATTTTAATATTGTGTGTTCACAGTAACGATATCACAGCACGTGAATACCACATTGAGATCTCACTCGTGCCATCTTGCCCTTAAAAGCGAGAATGATAAACTTTCATGAGGAAGCAGCGCTGGTCTGATCGTTCAGATAGCTGATTATAGTTTTAGGGGGCTGAGACGACAAATAGGGTGGCTGAAGCCCACCTAAAAGGGTCTAGAACCGTCCCTGTAGTACAGAACTATATATTTAATCATGTCTGGAAACTTGACAAGTGTGTTTTATTGGGATAAATGATCTACAAGCATTTCACATATTTCTATGCACACTAATATGCACACTAATATGCACACTAATAATATGAAACTACTGTCGCTACACTACGGTTATACACATTTATTGCATTTATTTTCAATAAAACCTTATCCTGTGGCTTCCTCTAGTGGATAAAATTAATATCACAGCCTTCATCTTCCAGTTGAAATGGCTGATAGTTTAGAATTTGATTTTGTCAGGGGCTATTTGAATACAATGAATTCTATTTACACTAAGTGAAAATAGCATATTTTCTTAGCAATAGATTCTATTTACACTTTAATAATAGGAGTATTTTCTCGCAGTAATAGTAGTTTGATGCTGTTCGTACTACTTAGTGCAAATAGTGGCCAATATCTGCACCTCATTATTGTAGTAGGCTACATTATAAAACAGTATAGGCTACAATAATAATGTATTGAGTGTAAATTATAATTTTTATTTAAAAATTATTAAATGGATGCCGCCCCTACAACACTGTAAAATCCGATTAGTTGGGCTTACTTAAAAAATATGTTGTACTGACAAATGCTTAGTTAGTATAGTTTACTCACACGAGAGTTCTAGTAACTAAAAAAGAACTGTAGGGGGTACTTGATCCTTTCATTTAGGTTTACTCATGACTTAGTATAGCTACTCACTGACTCCCAGAGTGCATTGCGGTATGAATAAATTATACAGTTGCTTTGTTTTATAGTTGTTGATTTTATTTGTAATTTTTATTTGCTGTCTTGTGTCAGTAGCAGCACAACAAAAAGAGCAAATAAAATGATTATTGTTATAATTAATGAAAATAAATTAAATGTAATTGTTACCATTGTTGTGATTCACGTTCTGAATGTTTTAAGTCTGTGTGTGACTTCAGCATATTGCCACACATGATTTAAGGATTATATAAACCTAATTAAAAGCACCTCAAGCTACTTATGAAAAATTCATCAATAAACATAAATAATAAATATACTAATGCTTTAATTAGAAGCAATTTATTTATTACTTCTCTGTCCTTGAAATTAAATAACTCTGGTGCATACTGCTGCATTAACAAGAAAAAATTACAGTAATATAAATGAAATTCCAAGTGCACAACCAAAGGGAACACTAATCACTATAATGGTGAGTTAAAAAAAAACATTTAGGAAAATCAACATCAATTTATGAAGTCAGCTTATGTGATGTTCTCTCAAATATTTCAGTTGTATTGAGAATTCAACATTCAAGATGACTTTGGGAAACGAGTTAATGCAACTAGTGAAAGATAACTGCAGACATGGAGGAAATGAGTGAAAAGTCTATTAAGACTCGTTTTCTTTTCTTCTTCTGCTGTTGTTATGTTGCACATTAGCAACATATTAGTGCACTGCTGCCTCTCACTGCTTTATTAATGTCATTGGTTCCTTTGTGGCTACTTGAATATTTTAAGTAAGTGTCACTCAAAACAGTAAGTCAATTGTTTTATTTGCCTTGAAAGTAGCTGTAACAATAAAACCTAGTAAGTATAACAACTAAGTACAGATAACTAGTTAAATCTAAGGTAAACTATTGGATTTTACAGTGAACTAGCCCTAACCTTAACCAATATCCACACGTTATTTTCCACTTTTCGATAATTTTCTTCATTTTTATTGAAAATATATGCGTTTCCGATGTGATACGTAATGGGAAAAGGGAGAAGAACGAGTTCGACAGAAGGCAGACTCGAAATCGGGTCCTTCGCGTCAAAACACAAATGTATTGTGCTCTACCATCTGCGCCACTGAAGCTGACACTTATTTGAAGTCGTTTTGCAGTCACATTGGTAGGCGGAGTTAGTGTAAGTAGCCTCTGCTAAACTGAAAACAAGATAATGATTAAAAATAGCCTACAGGAGCGTTTTATTTTCATGAGAGGGCAATCGAATGTGCCCATTCTCTTTTGGGCTCTGTACCTTGCCGTCTATCCGCCATAAACATTCATAAAGGGTTGCACTCGTCATTAAATTATGCACATATCCAAAAAGGAATTCATGATATCTTAAATAACAATTTTAACTAGTGAAAGTTTAATTGTTGATATCAAGAATTAACATTGTTACTAGTGGAAATGTAATTGCTGATATCAAAAATAACCATTGTTACTAGTAGAAATCCAATTCCTGATATCAATAATTAACTTTTTAACTAGTAAAAATTGAATTGTTGATATCAAGAATTCATATCCCGAGAATGAATAAAAGTCAAAACGGCTTGCCATACCAGTCCTCTGAAGTTCCCTTGCGCTCCCTCTAGCGGCGCAGAGCAGCATCACAGTCTCGTGCTGCGTTAAGAAGCTGCTTCAGCGACTGAACACAGGTATGGATGAGAATCACACTTAACATGGGAACTAGATACATCAGAACCATTGTGGCTTAATCATCTCATTAAAATCAGCGCTAACACTGACTCTGCATAAGCACAAACACACTCGGCTGTGTAGGGGAGAACCGGGGCGAAAGTAACAAAGCGATTTTCTCAGAGACCTGATTACATTTTCATTGCAAGCTATGACAGCACATTCAGCACGCGACGCTTGACGGAGCTGCCACATATACTGCAGTTAGGGCCGGCACGGTAAGTAAATTACTGAAGCTGTACTTTTTTTCTAATTACAAGTTGTGTTTCTCGTTTCATGTGTCACAGTAATGATCAATCTACATGTTATTTAGTGCTGTAACACATCCTAAAGTTTGCCTCGTCAGAGTTTTTCAGTAAAAAAGTAAATCGGGTTTAAATGTCAGGAGCTCCTTTTGGGACGGGAGTAACACTTGTTACTTTTGTCCCGCTGCTAATGTGCTGACTTTCTAACATGTTTATGTCATATTACACCAACAGAATATGCCAAGAGTTAGGGTCAGATAGACAGACAGGGGTCTGATTCAGCCAGATATGTATGAGGGCATATGTCATGTCTTTGCTCAGATACTGCAGGAGGAGGGCAGAGACCACTAGGGATAAGACTAGACCACCAGGGGACCGATCACATTCTAAAGTCTTCTCTGTGTTATATTAAGAGGGCAGCTGATGTTTATTTTGGCCGGTCTCCTAAGGAGGTCAGTGTAGTACAGCAAAAACACTCAGCATGCAGCTCACTCACACTGCTCTTACTAAAACCATTTTAGATGCTTATCAAAATGTGACATTTGTGTATTCTTTAAATATATTTTTTATCTTAATTTTATTTTTATTGAAATTTTTGTCCTAATATTCTAAATTATGTTTCATTTTCCACTGTCTCTGAAGCTGCTGCAACATATAAAAATCCTCAGTGCAGGATCAGTAAAGTCTTATTTTATCTCAATCATGTCATAAACAATCTCCATCTAACCATTTTTTAAAAATGTTTTAGGTGCGCAAATTTGCATACGAATTGGCCAGCAGATATGGCTGCAAATATCCAGATGTATGGGATGACACCAAAATGGCGGGGAAGCGCCAGGTCGGTGCAGTGACCTCTGGGGAGAGGGGGACATTGGTCACCACTGCCCTTGCAGTAAATGCACAAGGCGAGTGCATTCCCCCGTACTTCATCTTTCCCAGGAAGAAGTTCCAGGACCACTTTGTGAGAAATGGTCCCATTGGGTCTGCTGGTTCTGCAAATAGCTCAGGCTGAATGCAGGATACAGACTTTCTGGCCTTTCTCCAGCACTTTGCCAGACACACCCGTGTGACCCTGGAGTCGAAGGTGCTTCTCCTCCTCAACAATCATTGGTCATACCTTTCTGTGGCAGCAATTGACTTTTGTCATAGTCCTACTATCGTTCCCACCCCACTGCTCACATCGTCTCCAGCCACTTGACAGGAGCGTCTTCGGTCCACTGAAGCGATATATAAACACAGCAGCAGATCACTGGATGAGAACACACCCTGGAAAAACTTTGACCATCTATGATGTTCCAAGCCTAGTAGCCACAGCTCTACCACGAGCAGCGACACCCAGAAACATAACGTCTGGCTTTGTGTGCACTGGCATCTGCCCCTTTAACCCAGATATTTTTGAGGAGCAAGACTTTTCACCTGCCTATGTCACCGACCGCCCGTTTCCTTCACTGGTACCATGTGGTCCCACACCACATTCCAACAAACACCCACTTAGCCAGAGCCTGTTTGAGGGAGGGCTGCTGCCAGAGTATCCTGGTGGTTCCTCTTTAGAGTCTGCCATCCCTGACCACCCAGCTGTCTGTTCAGGTAAGATAAAATAAGATAGAACTTGGTTAATCCCGAAGGATTTTAGTAAAATAATAACTAAAATAGAATTGTGCACGATATTGATATTATTGTTTGTGTCTGCTGATTAAGCTGACCCACCTGAAGAAGGGGGAAGATGTCTGTTTGATGTCCGAGGGGGGCCGACAGGCACACTACTCTAGGCCTGAGTTCCAGGACTTCTGTCCAGGCATTCATTCCAGAAGCTGTACGTCCCTTTCCTAAGGCTGGTCCAAGAAAGGACACAAAACGAAGAGGCAAAAGGAGGTGAGTGGCATTTGGTTTTTGCTTTGTCCCGAATAATTTCTTTATACATGCTGCCACCATGTGGACAGAGGATGAGCAATAACTGCCTGTAAATTTATATAAATGTTGACAGCAATTTTTCTCACTTTGAATGTTGCAGGTCAACATCGATCCTCACGGACTGTCCGGTGAGGGCAGCTCTGGAGGAGGAGCAAAAGAAGAGGATTCAGAAGAAGCCGTCCGCTCCAAAGGAAAGGCTCCTCACTATCAAAAACACTGCACCCACAGCTTCCCAGAACAAGGATGAGGAATGTCTTGTGTGTGGGGAAACATTCAACTCATCCTTGCCTGGGGAAGTGTGGGTGCAGTGTCTCTTTTGCCAGCTCTGGTCACATGAGGCATGCACTAAGGGTGCAGAACATTATATCTGTCACAACTGTGACAATGAGTAGGCAAATGCCTTTTGTTATGTTCGTGTTTGTTTCTACTGTTTATCTGTTAATGCCTGTTAACATTAGTCAGGTTTCCATCCAAATGAACCTCTTTTTTTGCCACCTGACTCTTCCGGCTCATATAGTATTTTTTCAAACTTTTCCAGTCTTCTGAGAATATGCCATGGTTTCTCAAAGCCTCTGTCTAACGTTTGTTTCTGCAGCCACTGATACATGGGGTTTCTTGGCTGTTTTTGTTTGTTTCTTGGATTATATACTTTCATACTGTTGAAAAAATGTTTTATAAAATGAATTGACATTGCCAATAAACAATCTAAACAATTCAAGTTTATGTCGGGTTACTTTTGATGAAATTAAAATTTTTAATGAAAATGTAATTTAATAATTTTTTGCAAAGATAAAAGACAAAATATGTTTGCAGTTACATATTACAAGGCCATAGTCAGGTATATTTAATAAAAAAATAAGAGTAACACAAAAAAAATCTAGCTTGTATTGTTGTTACTTTTGACCCAACAGACGGGGTCAAAAGTAACAATGTAACAACTTATGTTCAAAATGAAATTATACTGAAGTCATTTTACGTTTCTACAAAATACCACCTGGTATTGACAGACCACACTTGTGAGTTATTGACCACAGCAAAAATATATCTCTGTCTAAAACATCTTTTAAAATCACGTTTTTCTGAAAAGTGGTACTTTCGCCCATGCTCTCCCTACCGGCAGCGGCTCTCCAGAAGTGAGCCAGCTCTGGCCCAGTAAGAGTTGCCAGATTTGCCTAGGCTTTGGATGTGTGGATCTGGCCCGATTGTGGCTGTGAAATGGCACATTTAGCCATGTTCTGGCCGATTCTGGGCTATAAGTGCTGGCCTAATTGTGGGTGAGATATTGCCATACAGACCTGGACCAGGTTAGGTTGAGTACTGGGAGTGGTCAGATTAGCTCAGGTCTTTCTTCTGCACTAACATGTTGGCTATATATTCACTTGACCTGATGGGTGGTCACAATGTTTTGACTCATCATATAATTATTACTACTTAATATTATATATTTTGCAATTGTCCACCTGGTAAACGTGTAATGTCTGTCACAAAAGTGGTTTAAAAAGTATTACATTTCCAGGATTTGAATGGATAAGTAAAATATCAAGGTGAATTTATAGGGTTAGCAAATAATATGGGAGACCATTTTTTTTACAATTAGATTACATTACATTTCTCTTTCAAAACATCAAAACAAATTCATCATCATGCAGTGTACATAATACTTCATTTATTCCCCATAATTCTATAAACTTTGGCAATGAATCTACCAGCTTATAATAATAATAATACTCCACTCTCAATCGAGAAGCTACAAGCCCCAAAAACATGGGTACAACACTTACTGACCCTTGCCCCAACAGTTTATTTTTTCTTGTCTCCCAAATGGCTAATTTTGCAGTACCAGATAAAAAATTAATTAAAAGCAGCACATTTCTTTCGAACCGAATACTTAGGCCCAAAAATGAACAATTGAAAATAAAATTATTCACCCATGGACAAGAACCAACTATTTAATAAACCAAAAAGATCCCAATCGCGAGCGAGCACTGCACAAAAAGATGAAAAACTGTCTCCATCTCAGAACAAAAGGCACAACCCACCCCAACACTAGGATTGAGCTGTAACACACTGCATGTTGGAAATGTTCACACATAAGAGTTTTTTCCAGCAGATTCAAAATCTTCCAAAACTGGGGTACTTAAAGACAACAAACAGCTTTCATTTTCTTCCCAATCTTTCACAGCAACACTTCTGATGATTGAGGGAAAACTTAAATCGTCCCGTTTGTGACATTACAGATATTTTCCCTACTGCCCCTTTGTTTACATTCATGTTCTCTGTCACCGCCTTCCAACTAAAATGCATTAGGATTGGAGACGAGGACTGATTATGAGGAAGAGTACATGTATATAGGGTGAGGTTTAGATACTGGAGGGAATTTCGTCTGACTGGAACTTGTGTGTTACGTTCCCTTTGGAGGCAGTGCTTGCGGGTGGATCTTTCGGAGTGTGTTTCCGGGGATGGTGGAACGGAGGTGGTGCTACCTGTTTAGCCTGTTGCTAACAGGCATTTCTCTTGGCCGGCGAATGGGGATTGAACTGGAGTTTCGCACCATACTCCCAAAATCAGTGACTTGGAGCTGTCAAAGAGGAAGGAGCCAAGACTCTGCCGATGCTCCCGAGTCACTCTTAGCCACCCATGCTGCCAGCTTGGTCAGTGTTCGCATATTGAAAAGGTGCTGTTTTTTTTTTTTTAAGTAGAATTGTGGTGCTTGGAAATCTAAAAACTTGTCCATATTATGTTAACATTATTTCATTCAAAACAAAGAAATTTGCACACAACTTTTCCTGTAGTGTTACCTTTATCCTAATGTTAATGTTATCTTTTTTGTATGTAGCGGATGGATTTCTTTGTCTGTTGTGCTATCTGGGATGAATGAAATATAAAAATGTGGCAGGTATATACTTGTCTGGCGCCCGAACATCAATAACTGATTGTGTTTTTTATTCTTTTGAGGATTTCAGAGTCATCACACGGGTGACCTGGGTTCGGTTCCTGCTACAGGTAGTTTTTTTCTTTGTTTGTGTGTTTGTTAACTTTTGTTATATTTTGGGACAAGACAACCACCGTTACACCTTCTACCCATTCATTTAAAACTGCTGGGTTTGTCAAAAAAACTTGATAATCCGCTCTTAATTCCTTGAATATTTCTGCGATGCACTGTTGTAGAAAGCAGATCGATTTCACCCCACTTCTTTGGATCAAGGTTTGCACATCACTTCCCAGAATGTGTCCCAGTTTATTACACCCAGCCACCAAGAAGTGTTTCCACAAACTTTCAGAGTTCAACAGTCTTGAAGGTCAAAAATAGTTTTAAAAATGGACTCTTCCAGTATCCAGGGACCAGCAGGTGTATCAGATGATCTTGATACAATAAAAACCTTCCAGGCCTCTAACACAGATCTATAAAAAGTGGAAGATCAACCATCTCAGTCTCTTGTAACTGCATTAAAAACAAATGTTTATCAAAACCCATTCCACCAGCCTTCTTTAAGAGAGCTTTTGCAGTGTCCATCCAAGCAGAGTTTTTTATTATACAATAGTCTCTGAGCTGTTTGCAGACGAAAAGTCCTGATCCTAGACTTGATGTCCACCAAGCCCTGCCCCCTTCTTGTGCTGGAAGATACGAAGCAGCCGAATGAATCCAGTGTTGTCTTGACCAGAAAAAGGTCACCAACCTTCTTTGAACACTTGAATTAGTCCTGTAGGTGGGTTTCAGTCACGTGACTTTTTTGTTGCGGCCGCCACATTTAGGACCTTGCGTAGCCTCTCCTTGGTGATCGGAAACCAAAATAACACTTAAACAACAACGGAAAACAATGGTATTTAAAAAAATAGATACTTTAGGATTAGATCCTTATTTACGGTCAAGTGAACTGCTGACTCCACTAGTCTAGGGAAAACTTACCAATTTGACGTTTGCTGGCTATTTACATCTACCTCATACACAATCCCTCTCCGTACACTCGGGCCATTTTCAGTTAAATCTTCACCTGCTAGAGACTTTTGACCCGATTCATCTGCCGCACCCGGCCTGGATGCCTGTGTACTCACTTCAAGATTCTGAGCCGAATCAACCGGACCAGATGCGACAGCCGTAACTCGCCGACACTGCCGCATCCAAGCCGGACTCGGCCCAGTTTCATATTTCATTTAAAATTAATAACGTTACCTAGACAAAATGTTTACTTTCATTTTAATTATATAGATTATAATACATAAATAACATGACTTAACAAATCTATAAACATCTCATTATGAAAGCATTTTTAAAGTCCATTAAATAACTAGCTTGAGCAAGCTGGCATGAGGAGCCGGACTCGCCAGACTTAGCCCAGTTTCATTTCTACTGTACTGTTCATTAATATTTCATTTAAAATTAATAACGTTACCTAGACAAAATGTTTACTTTCATTTTAATTATATAGATTATAATACATAAATAACATGACTTAACAAATCTATAAACATCTCATTATGAAAGCATTTTTAAAGTCCATTAAATAACTAGCTTGAGCAAGCTGGCATGAGGAAAAGTTATTTACAGAACCATGCAATTACAGCAAAAAACAGCAGTTATACAATAAGTGTAGATACAATATTTAACACATTTTGCTAAATTACCCATGCATTTACTTGAATGAATGAGGCGTTTATATGTACACTTGGACTGTAACATTTAATAAAGGTTAAAACATTAAAAGTGTAAAAGGTGTTTTGAGAGACACATTGGTAAATGGCAAAGTTTTTGAATTAAACATCTTGTACTTGGTAAAATAATGTAAATAATTATTACCCAGCTGTTACTATGAATAATTTTAAAGGTAATCAGTGAATACTGATCTTGGTTGTGTGTCATTGTGCAGCATGTCTTTCCTCATCTTAGTCCAGTGAGTATTTAGCTTGGGAGCTTTCATTTCTGCACCTGTCAAGAGCAACTCATGCACAAGTATCTATTACTAAAGGTCTAACTGAATGCACCAAACTGAATGAAAGTGAATATATATATATAGTATTAAAGTACATGTTGTTTGAAAGACTATTTACTTATTATTATTTAATTCTAGCACATTAAGTGGCTGTGTCCAGTATGATTGAAAGTTAAAGTGTGTATCATCCTAATTACAGAGATCGTTTACCCAAACATGACAATCCTTTACTCCCTTCATGTCGTCTACACGTGACACACCTGTGGGTTTCGATTACCAGCATTCTTCAAAGTATCTTCTTTTGAGTTCTGCAGAAAAACTAAAGTCAGGGGTTTGAAAAACAAATGAGGGGGATTGATGTAATAATGTGAATGATGACAGAATTCTGGGTTAACTGTACTTATAAGTAGATGAGTAGAAACACTTTTCACTAGTTATCACTGTGCAGAAAAATAACAAATACCAGTGAATGCCACAATAAAATGCTTGAAAAATACACATCCATAGATCCATAGCTTCCTGTTGGTCAGTTTCTCTTCCGTTAAGATTCCCCCCAATTGTAATAGAAAACATTATATTACACATTATAAAAAATTATATTTTTATATTAATACATTTTACGAAAACTTGTTTTTTTTCCAGGTTGTTTTCTTTTATTTTGAATAGCAATCAAAACTCTGTAAATTATCTCTGAATTAGCTACTTGTAACCTGTACTATAGCAACCTGATCATATCCCGAGTACACTCTCTGAACACGCCAGCTTTTAATGTTGTTGGGTTTATTTTGTTGTTTTTACAGCAGTCTTATGATGTTATAACAAATGGTGATTAATTAAAATAAAATCATTATATAGAAAGTGTCTTGAATGGAGTAAAATTCAATGACAACATAAAAAGAAATTAATAAATTTAACATACTCAGGTATGTATCTCTGTAGAGATTAGTGAATCAGGCCACTACGTGATGACAGGATCATTACTAGAATGCAAACAACTTCTCATAAAGTATCTCACAGATTTTGCTGTAATAAATTAGCTTTAGAATCAATCAGTAACAGCAGCCAAAAAAAAATTACTGTTAAAAAGTCAAGGGTCAGAAGCACAACTAACGTAAATGCTTATCTCCACAACGGTGACTTCAAACTTTATTAAAGGGGTCATATGATGCTGCTAAAAATAACATTATTTTGTGTATTTGGTGTAATGAAATGTGTTTATGCGGTTCAAGGTTAAAAAACACATTATTTTCCACATACTGTACATTACTGTTTCTCCTCTATGCCCCGCCTTTCTGAAACGCCTCGATTTTTACAAAGCTCATCGTTCTGAAAAGCGAGGTGTGCTGTGATTGGCCAGCTATCCAGTGCATTGTGATTGGCCGAATACCTCAAGCGTGAGACGGAAATGTTACGCCCCTCACCATACTGTGATGCCCTGTCCGGCCGGAGCGACGAGACAAACACATTAAAACCCATTATAAACCAGGCATTTGTTGCATCCAGTGGGGACATAATTACTGATTATAATGACTTATACTGTCTTTTTACGTGTTGCGTTGCATCGCGCCGCGTAAACATAAAACCATGTCTGCATTTGTGATCGGAGAAACTACAAACAACAAGCGCTACTCTACACTGCCCAAACCTACAAAAATATGTAAATGTACTTACAGACTGAGTCAGAAGCACCAGACTGTCCTTGCAAAGTTGGAACTGCCCCACTTTATAGAAACAGACACCGGCATTGTAGTCTACTCTCCCAGGAAACAGTCCTCGTCCTCCGTAACATACACTGCACGCATCTGAATATTTGGGTTGAAGTGTTCTGGAACAGTGTTGTAAATACAACTTAACCACTGATTTCTAGTCGTGTCCTCTTTTGGAAGACCAAACAAAGTAGTTTCGCTTTCACAACGAAGCACACAGCATCTTCACGACATGGCGGCAGCAACAATACTACAGCGAGAATAAAAGTTACGCCTTCTTTCTTTGCGTGAACATTTGGGTGGCGTTATGCAAATCTTCCCACATAGTGAGGTAGACATGTGGGGGCATGTTAGAACGAGCCGTTTTAGGTAGGCGTGGCTGACTCTTAACTTTTATAAAGAATATCTCTTTGGATTTGAGACTTTAGTCTTTGCAACTTTACAGATCTTCTTTATGCACCAAGAGCTTGTAACACTCCAAAGAGAAAGGAACAATTGAAATCGCATCATATGACCCCTTTAATTTCAATAAAACATCAACACCTAAACCTCAGTTAATTCTTAATAAGAAGTTTTGTATGAGAGAAATGAAGTCAGACTGGTTTGTAATAAGTGAAGATGCTGAGATCTAGAGAGATCTGTTAGTGTTTAATGTTCTTTTGGGATTTAAAGAGTTTCTGTTGTCTGTGTTTTGTGGGTCACCATTGTGCTGAAGAGTAGAGTGTGTGCTTCAGTCCAGCAGAAGACCAATAAATGTTGCTGCATGTCGCTTTATTTAAAGGCAGTAACTCTGGTGTTGCTGATGCAATGGTAGTTATTAGTTACTGCATGTGTGCTGTTGTTAGCTGATTATTAACTGCAAAAAAAATTCACAGAAAATACCTGTAAAGTAACAGTTTAAAAAAAAGACATTTAAGAACAAATAGGATGTTGTACTTTAATTTAACAGTTAATTGACCGTTTAAAAAAAAAAAGTTATTTAACCATTATTTCCATTAATGGTAAACGTTTGGCACCCTGTGCTGCCAAGCATTTCACAGTTTTTTTTACGTTTATACAGTGCATGGTATAATCATGGTCAATGCAGACATGTACTTGAACTTACTTTCTCATGGACTCTTAACTGCTTGCTCGTCCAGTCAGAGAAGTATAATAAAGATGAAGTCCACTGTCTGACTCCAAGCACTGCTCGCTGTTCACAGCTGTCTGAGGAGGTCTTCTGCGATGACACTTCTCTCGGTTACTACAAAACATTGTTAAAAGACATTTGTGGCACATTTAAGAGAAATATTCAGTTATTCCTGTATGTCTCTACATGCTAAGTGAATAAGCAACTAAAGTAGCAACACAACCGTGACTCTGTGTTGTGTTGTAGTCAGTTACATGTGTATTGATATTGGTGAGCACCTGAACATATAAGGCTGCTTACATTTAGTAACTGTAAAAGCAGGGCACAGCTACTGCATATGATCTCAGACATATTGATGCATATACATTTGATTGCAGTACATTTTCATTGTAAAACTCACTGCAACTAACTTATATATTTAGTTAAATGAGATTATTTGAAAAGACGATCTTCTATAGAATTATAATAATAATAGTACAAACAGGTCCTCTTCACTCTAACATCTTTGAAGTAATTACATTCAGTTACATTCATAAAATAAGATTGTGGAAACTAAAACTACAAATCTTTCTCCTTGTGTGCGCTGGACCGTCATCCTCCTCCTCTTCTTCATCTGTGTGTTTGTGGATCATAGTGTTTGTCAAAGTTTAGTGCAGCGTAGACATTCTAGACTCACATAACTGTACTTAGATCAAAAACATCTCGGTGATTTATTAGCTTTAGGTGGAGCATAACAAAGGTTTTCTGGCAAATCAGCAGTCTCGCACGCAAATTTAACCTTTTGCAAGTTTCATTATGAACTTGCTAAATAAAATACTAAAATGTATTAATACTAAAACGCATCTATGCTTACGAGAAATATTTACTGAAAAGAATCCCCTACATCCACATCTCGTGGTAAATAATGCATTGTGATTGGCTGTTTCTCAGCCCAGAGCACAGCACAGCAGACTGACGGAGTTGCAGTTCGGTCCTACACTGTGTGACGTCACATGAAACCTATGAATACTCATGAGTTTATGCCAAAGAGTAGAGGTCACCGAGTTATCAGTAACCAAAGCTCTTCCCTTGTTAGGACAACTGAGGTAGCAACCATTTCCAGCGAAACAATCTGGTACACACTCTTTCCTAGTCTAACCCAACCCAATTTAACTTTTGAAACTCACTAAACACAATAAATACCTAAAATCTTCAACCCCTCTGTTTTCCATTTAAGATTTCCTGGCAACTTTTAAAAAAATCATGAAGAACCTTCCCTGCCCAAAAAGCCTAACTTTTATCCCAGTTAAGTTTAGCTGATGAAGCTTCTTCATACATATAATGTACATTAGACAGAGCCTTAAAGGGATCCCTGGGTATTAAGTCTTGTATGGCTTAATATAACGTAAATGATGTCTCTTCCTGAAATATGTAGTAGAAGGACCCATTGAAGATTTATGTTATTTTAAAAATCACATCGTTTTATACATATTTTGGACTATGGGGGACGCCATTATTCTGATGACGTAAAATGGTTGCACTCGGTGAGCTACTGCCACTACCTGTTGCTAATTTTACCACAACCCAACTCGGAATAGACAACTCGGAAAATAAAATACTGTTATGATGACCACAGCTACTGAAAGAGCTTACAGCTGTAGCTGGATAAGCATAGGCTTAAACCAAATCCTGTACCATCGATTTTTCCCCACATGGAGTCTAAACGCTCCGGATCTCGAGGAAAATCTGCGCTGAGAATCTCCTCTAGCGGCCGCGCGTCATGATTACAGGATGACATAGCGTTTCTCAGCCGTTTGTAAGCTCTTTCAGTAGCTGTGGTCTACTAAAAGACTCAAAGGCATCAGGACTAAAGTGGAGTGAAAAAAGAAGCGGGACTTTAGGAAGTTTTATTCATCCACAGGCATCTTCCCATTCTTTTCTCCTCTTCTTGTGAAGTCTTGCATTGCTTCTCTTGTTGCCCTTCGACTGAAAATTACAACCAAAAGTCACACAATGTGATATCGTATCAGTATTTTATTTTCTGAATTTCTCACCGAGTGCAACCATTTGACATCATCGACGCAGAATGTACTGTGCACATAAAATAATGGCGCCCCCCATAGTCCAAAAACCATGTCGATTTTTTAAAATAACACATCTTTCATGTGGTTTCTACTATATATTTAATTAAGAGACATCATTTACGTTATATTAAGCTATACATGTCTTAATACCCGGGGATCCCTTTAATATATTGTGCATGATTAACAAACACTGTCACATCATCAGCAGAAGCACTTACGCTAATACTTGAATTCTGAGAGAAACCAGGAACAATGAAACCAGACAATGTTTTACGCATATTGAAAAGAAGAGGCTCAATGGCAATACTATATAATTGCCCTGATAAAGGACAATCTTGTCTGATACCCCTTGAAACTGGAATTGGTCAGCTTAAACTACTTCCCACCTTAACAATGCAAGAAGCACCTCCATACAAAAATGTAATCCAGTTTAAAAAATGTTCTCCAATACCAAAAACGTTTAAAAAAAATAAAAAGATAAGTATGATCAACACTGTAAAAAATGATTGTGATTTTAACGGTAAAAGACTGTAGAAATGCCACAGTAAAAACCTGTTAAATGATTAACAGTAAGTTTCCTTAATATATACGGTGAATAACTGTAATAGATCTAACCTTTGTTTTCGAGAAAGTAGCCTCAGAGTCAACACTCGTAGACTGTGTCTGAAATCACACCCTACACCCTCATTCACTATTCCCTACATTAGTTCACTATAAAGTCCACTAGACCGAGTGATTGAAAACAAATGAAGTGAATTCAGACACTGATGAACAGCTGCTGTTAACAAGCAGAATCACTGAAGGAAAGAACAAGAAACAAAACTACAACTGACTTCAGTCACCGCCTTACACAACTCCACAAACAGCATTACCAGCTTCACTCGTTACTAACCAGACTCACTTTATTTCTGTCATATATCTACAAAATTCTTTGAGAATTAACCAAGGTTTATACTGTATTGAAAAGGTTTTGTTTGGTCTCACCATTTTGGCGATCAGTGGTTGCTTTAGTTGGGCTCTTGACCCTTAACTTTTTAATGTTTTTCTCTATTGTGTGTGTGTGTGTGTGTGTGTGTGTGTGTGTGTGTGTGTGTGTGAGTGTGAGTGTGTGTGTGTGTGTGTGTGTGAGAGAGAGAGAGAGAAACATATTTATTAAAAAAGAACGGGCAGAAATACATTATAG